>NW_020229543.1:0-65000 GCF_003227725.1 Camponotus floridanus
TGACTATTACAACTAACAATTAATTAACTCTTAATAAATAAACTATTACATGAAACTATGGCGATGATTACATCCATCGAAACGCGATCCTTCATTATTCCAAATAAAAATTGAAACAAAAGAGGCAAAAATTATAAATATATACGGACCTGTGTATTATTCAACGGCATTCCAACGGCAGAGTAATGATTACAAAATGCTTCGTATTATTGAATTCTTTTCCTAAACGCGATCGCGATTAGTATTGAAATATAATTCGCTACGACTATTGTAGAGCGAATCGTACTTCTTTTCCCATTTACGATATATTAATGTGCGTTCTCGTAATTATTTCCGCGATCGGGAGTGGCGTGCAAAAGTTTCGCGATCGTTTCTATAGTATAAATGACTAAATATATTAATTGTTTGTTCGCGAGTGAAATGAGTGCTAATGAGAAACAGTAAAAGCTGAAGAGAAAAAAGAAGGACATCTGGAAAAGTATCGGACACTCAGAGAGCAGTGAAAGAGCCTGAAGCAGTCAGAGAGATATGTGGTGAGTAACTTGTAAAAATTATTTATTTATTATTATTATATTATATGTATTATTTTCAAAATAGCTATATTGCTTATTATATATATATATATATATATATATATATATATACTATATGTTAAAGTACGTTAAAATATTTCGATGACAAATATATTAAAAATAAATTACTTATGGTAAATGTCATGAAAATATATCTTTATCAACGATATATCTTTATCGAATCGCAATCATTAATTACTGCGAATATAAAAATTGAAAAGGGAACATAAAGAGGATAAAGAAATTAATTTTATTATGATCTTTCGATTATTGATGCTTATTATAATATTTTCTCTAACGATACTTATTAAATTGAATAAATTTCGACCAATGCTTTAAATTTTCTTAATCTACAATCATTCATAGAATATCTTTCAACGACTTTTATGACTTACGATCATTTGCACAGTAACCCTTGAACAATAAAGTAGTGACGTTTCATTATTGTCAATTTTCTCTCTATATAGTCAACCTTGGCGATATAAAACTACCGCGATAATGTTTCTGACCTGCGATCATTTTCTCAGTGGCCTTCGAACAGTGGAGGTAGTGATGAGACGTTCCATATATTATCAAATTCTTCTCTAACAATTATTTTGAGCATTGGCTTTATATAATAGATTATCTCTTATCTTTTATATTTTTATTTATCGTTTATATTTGCGAATTAAAATTTATATAGTATATTACAAATTAATTATATATTATATTATATATAAAATTATATATAATATAATATAACCCTCCCATGGGGTACGCCTTGTCGCGGTAGGAGGGCTTAGTACCTGGACGGTGTCTTGAGGGTTTATTTAAATTTTCCAATTTATGATAAATCTTAAGTGCCTGAATGGGAAGCCAAGTACCTTTCGCGTCGTCGGTGCTGTCAACGTGCCGCGGACGGTAAGCGCTTCGTCAACGCGTCGCGTTAGATATATACGTATTAGGGAGTGCCGTTAAAGGTATATACATATTAAGTATATTACATCGCGCGATCAAATATAAAATTTTTAACCGCATCGAAATTGTGCTGGAGTGCCGCTCAGTATCGCGCGTAAAATAACGAAATAGCGATATAAAAATATCGCTCGCGAGTGCGGGAGTGTCGTCAAAGTATCGCGCGCCAACAACATGAGAGGAGGAGGAGGTCTGGGAGAGGCATCTTGCATCGGCGGAGCAACCTGATGGTGAATATTTATTATTTGTACATTTGATATAATTAGTATAAATTGTACACGTAATAAATTGGTCTTATTATATAAATGAATTAAAGAGAAAATTAATGAATTAATGAATTAAATGAATTAGAGAGAAAATTAATGAATTAATGAATTAAATGAATTAGAGAGAAAGATTTTATAAAAGTCATATAGAACTTTCTATTTAAAAATAGTTTCAAAAAATTTAAAATTTTTCCACGTGTGTTTATCTCTGCTTCTTATTTTACACATTGAATATAAAAAATTCCGCGAGATAAAAATTTTTAATATATATTAATTGCATTTTGTGGGACATTATTATAAATGAATTTTATATTTGTATATGTTACAGACAACTAGCTTCGGTATCAACAACTCGCTGTTGCGCATCAGTGCGGTGAGTGAGAAGAAAAACTTTTATTTAACTTTAAGATAACGGATTCGTAGAGATTGCAGATATAGATGTAAATGTAGATTGTAGATTGTAGCTAATCCGTTGCCTTAAATGGATGAGCTAGAATGGATTAAATTAACAAATTAAATTAAATAATTAAATTAAATTAATTAAATTAAATAATTTTAATAAGTTCTTTTGAACTTATGCTTTACATCTATTGCAAAAATATATTGAAATATTAATTAAAAAGAGAAGAAATCAAGAAAGGATTCTTTTGTAAAGATTTTGTCTAATTTATTAAATAAAGGATATCCATTAACAATTATTAATTTTATCAATTTTTGATACCAATTTATTTTTATAATACGCACTTATTTTTTAATTGCTTATAGCTCATCCATCGTAGAATTTATTTGTAGATAGTTGTTTTTAAATTTTACTTTAACTTAATATAAAGCCAAATGATTAATTAATTAAATAACTTGTAATATGATAAATACACACATTAATTTATATTTTATTATAAAATATAATTTATAGAAATTTGTAGTAATTTGGCTTTATTTCAGTTAAAATAAAGTTATATTTAATATTTAACGAACGATCGTAAAATTGAACGATCGTTATTAAATGAGCGTAAATATTTCACGCTCTTTTGCCGGTAATTATCCAGCAAAAAAAGGAGTAATTATCTCCTTCTTTGATCTCTGATTAGAGATCGAGAAAGAAAGTGGCCAGGATCAATGAAAGGTAGGTTCAACTGGCCTGAAGAGTACGGTTAGGGTACGCAGTTAAGGCACGTGACTAAAATATACAGATAATTAGGTGAGGTGATGATTAGAGATAGATTCCTCAAATCTCAAATAATTTTAGTTAATCAGGAAGTAGGGTTGTTAAGGCTATTAAATAAAATTACAATTCTTCTATTAATATTAGGATTGTTAGGGCTCTTAAGATCATTAGAATTCTGTAAGTAGGATTGTTAGAGCTATTAAAATTATTAGAATCCTTTAATAATAGGGTTGTTAGGGCTATTAAGTAAAATTCAGTCTTTCTTTTAATATTCCAATAATCCTAGGGGTAAATTTAAATTATTTTCATAAAGTTGAATTTATTTTAAAAACGTTGTAAAAATAAATATAACATGTTTTAAAAATAAAAGTGTTTTAAAAGTGAAATTTAAATTATCTTCAGAAATATTTAAAAAATTGCATAATTATTGACGTTTAAGAAATTTTAACATTTAAAAAAACAATAATAGATACAATAATCAGTCTAATACGAGCTAAACTGCGGATGATAGGTCAGTTAAAAATAAAAAAAGTAGACGAATGTCGATAAGTCGCATTTATTAAGAGAGCAACTAAAAGTGAGACGTTTCGATGCTTACTTGCATCTCTTCAGTCACGAAGTGTTAAAATTCAAAATATGGTGATTGCATCTCGAATATAGGAAATCAACGTGTGTTGTGTGACAACTTGGTTTCTAGTAACAATTACATACAAAATTATAAAAGAATGACTAAATAGTAAAAGAAAAATTGCAAAAAATGTGACGAATCGTTACGATTATATATAATAAATCATTAATAAAAAATCTTACCAAATCTCCTAAAATTTGAAACCTCCACATAGACTCGAGTCTTAATATTAAAAATTAAAAACATTGTTGCGACAACGGCAGTCAGTAAGACTATGAGAAGATATGTTATTCTCGCCGAATATATAGTTAACGAAATATAAACCTTAACATGTTATATTTTATTTTAAAACTTAAAAATATATGTGTATTAAATCAAATATAATATTAAATCCAAATATTAATGCTCAATGTCAAATTATTATATCGATGTTATTATGTTAGAATGGGAGTTAGTGGATAAGAATCGTGTGGAACTAGTAAAATGATATTTTGTTACACGTTTAAAGATAGACGATATTTATTATCAGCTTGTGGCACAATAACGAGAATCGGTTGTATCTCAACATAAAAAGGCAGTTCACAAATTACAGCCATACAGATGGCGCCCGCATGTCGCAGTCATAGGAACTAATGGTTCCAACACTTCCCCTCGAGAAAAAGGCGGGCGAATCTTTTAACTGTTGAACTTCGTTCCATCAAGACCAAGTTGCTCAATGCATTTTAAATGCTTTGGACGAGATAACCCTTTGGTCAAGATATCGGCTGTCATATCGTCAGTAGAAACATGTTGTATCTTTAGGAGATCGTTTTCTAAGGCCTCCCGAACGAAGTGATGACGAATGTCAATATGCTTCGTTCGACTATGGAACATTGGGTTTTCTGCCAATTTTTGTGCTCCGTTGTTGTCACTCAACACCGTGACGTCAGCTAATTTGTTAAGATTGAGTTCTACTAGAAGTTTTCGTGTGCATATGGCTTCTTTCGTCGCTTCGGTCATAGCCATGTACTCCGCCTCCGTCGATGAGAGGGCCACTGTCCTTTGTTTCCGGGATTCCCATGCGATTGGAGAACCTGCTAATATGAAAACGTAGCCAGTATATGATCTTCTGTCCTCCAAGCAGTTTCCCCAATCGGCGTCACAGTAGCCTTTGAGTGAATTCGAGTCCTTTCTGAAATATAAACCTAAATTAGAGGTGCCCTTCAAATATCGTAAAATTCTCTTTGCTGCGACCCAATGGGTCTTGTCGAAACATGAGTTGTACTGGCTTAGGTAGCTAACTGCATATGCGATGTCGGGTCTGGTGCAAATAGCTAAATACATCAGTGATCCGATAAGCTCTCTGTAAGGTAAGTTTCGATCCTCTGCAGTTTGAGTTTCGATTCTTTTGAGTTTTAAACCCAGATCCATTGGAGTGGATACTGGTCGTGAATCGGTCATTCCGAATCTCTTTAAGATATCATTTATGTATCCCTTTTGATTCATTTTTATTCCGTTTTCTTCGTGCGAGAACTCAATGCCTAAACAATACTTTGATCTTCCTAAGTCTCGTACTTCAAATTTCGTTGACAAATATTTCGCCAATCCGGCGATAAGAGTGTCGTTCCGTGAAACAACCAGTAAGTCGTCTACGTATATAGCCACTAGGAGTGAGTCTTCCCCTTGATTCATATAGTAAATGCAAGGGTCGATGTTTGATCGATTAAGTCCAAATTGTTTTAATTCTTCGTTCAATTTGACGTACCAACGTCGTCCGGCCTGCCGGAGGCCGTATAACGCTTTATTCAATTTGCAGACCTTGTTGCCGGCTTCTAAATCCTTGAGCATTTTATTCGCTTTGTTGCTAATTTTACTATTTATTCCTTCCTTACGGATTAGCAGCTTTAATGCCTCTTCTGTGAGTTCCGGGATTTCCATGAAAACATCTTCCTCTAATGTGCCGTTTAAGTAAGCGGTAGTGATATCAAATTGATTTATTGACATGTCATGTTGAGCTGCAATAGCTACGATCGTGCGTATTGAGTTTAATCGAGCTACCGGGGCGAATGTCTCGTAGAAGTCTACGCCGTACTTTTGAGCAAAACCTTTTGCGACGATACGTGCCTTTCTCCGTTCCAGATTTCCGTCTTGATTGAATTTATTCCTCAACACGACTCGGCTTCCGATCACTCGTTTGTTGTTAGGACGATCCACCAGCGTCCAAGTGTCGTTCTTGACAATCGACTTCATCTCTGTTGTTATGGCTTGTAGCCACTCGTCGGCGTCTAAACCTTCGATAGCTTCCTGAAGGGGTATTTCGGATATGCATGCGAATTCACTGATTTCATGATTGTTATCCTCGTGCGCTTCGTTTTCCTCACGATCTTGTACCATGCGATATTGTTTCGCCGGCCTTCCTTTCCGTCCGGTCAAAATCTTCCGAGGTCTACCCGCGGCTCTTCTTAGATGAATTTCATCTTCGCGTTCGATGTGATCTTCTTCGTTGTCTATATCCTCGACTTCTTCTCGCTCGTTTTCCAATAAATGTTTGTCCTTTTTTGCTTTGATCGGCAGATCAATGTGTGATTGATCGGTTGCTTCATCGATTTCTGTGGTGAAATCTTCAAAGATGTCATTCGATGACGAGTTTTCTCTTTCTATGAATTTTACGTCACGAGCGATATCGACTCGCCTCTCATTTGGGATCCAAATTCTAAATGCTTTGGATTGTTCTGAATATCCGACTAGGACTCCTTCTTTAGATCGTGGTTGAAACTTGTCTCTATTTCCTCCTCGAATCAAGACGAAAGTTTTGCATCCGAACTCTCTAAGGTGTTTCACATTTGGTATACTTCCGTTCCATCTTTCAAAGGGTGTTTTTCCGTTTAATGAGCTCGATGGGCATCTATTTCGGATGTAGTTTGCCGTGTTAATGGCTTCCCCCCAAAACGATGGTGATAATTTCGATTGGATTAATAAGCATCTTGCCATCTCTACAAGGGTGCGGTTTTTCCTTTCCGCTATTCCGTTCTGTTCGGGAGTATGTGTAACTGTTAGTCGACGTTCGATTCCATGTTGCTTCAAGTATTTGTCGAATGTGTCATTTCGGTACTCTTTACCGTTGTCGGATTGCAAAAATTTTATCCGTTTTCCTGTATGATTTTCGGCAAAGGCTTTAAATTCCTTAAAGGCCTCGAAAAGATCACTTTTCTTCTTCAATATTCGGACTTCGCACCAGCGCGAATAATCGTCGATGAATGTCGCGAAGTATTTTGCCTTTCCATTCGACTCGATTCGCATCGGTCCACATATATCGGAGTGAATTATCTCCAACAGATTTGAATTATGTTCGCTCCTCTTTGGAAATGGAATTCTGTTCATTTTTCCATGAATACACGTTTCACAATGAAGATCTTCGTTCGAATACTTAATGTCAATTCCTAGGATATTCCCTCTGCGATGACTTTCCACGAGATCCTTGATATTCAAGTGTCCCATTCTTCGATGCCAAGTCTCGATTGAGATAAGATGCGCCTCTTCCGAAGATGTTCCTCTCTTCATTGTTGATTCGTACTTGTGTCCTATTTCAGGTAGGTAATATAATCCATCGATTCGTTTAGCCTTCAGTATCGTTTTTTCTTCTCGATTAATGATTTTGGCAGATTTTTCTTCGAACAGTATCTTGAATCCCTTATCGGTGATTTTCCCTACGGATAGTAGGTTCATTCTTAAGTTGGGGACATACAGTGCTTCGTTTAACGTTACGTTCCTTGTTTTACCGTCTAAGACCGTTTTCATCGATGCAGAGCCCTTTGCATTTATTTTCGTAGAGGCATCACTGGCTAGATTTAATGTGCCACATGCGTTTTCTGTAAATTCATTGAAATATTTAGTATCTTTGCATAAATGTGACGTGGAACCACTATCAAGACACCAATTTTCAGTATATAGATCGTCTTTTGAGTTAAACGCTTTCTGGTCGAGCATATGCTTTGTATATAAACTCACGTCTTTGTCTTTATCCTTTCCCCTTTTTGTTCCTTTACAGTCAATAGCTTTATGTCCTACCTTCTGGCAACGATGACATTTGAATTTGAATGGCTCTTCGTTTCGTGATTTGTATCCTTTATTACTCCTGTCATTTGAACTTTTGTCTTTTGCGCTTGATTTCTTTACAACCATCGCATTCGTTCCGTTGTCTTGTGCACTATCCTTCCTTGCCTCATTTTCTTCCAGGATTTTTACCCGTAAATTATCTGGCGTTGGTAAAGTATCGCGAGATTCGATGGCGCAACGAAAATTTTCGAAGCTTGGCGGTAAACTGTAAAGAAGCATAATTGTCAATAAGTCGGGATTAATATCGATGTCCATTTCGCCTAGTTTATCAACCGTGTCGAAAAATTTGCGAACGTGATCGGATATATCGTCATGATCGTTCACTCGATGTAACGTTAATTGTTTTAATAATGTGGCCTTCCTAGCTGGTCCTTTTGACTGATAAATTGATTCCAGCTTTTGCCAAACTTCCATCGATGTGATGCATCCTTTTATTAATTTTAATTCAGATGGACTTATTGATAATATTATATCTGACCTTGCTTTCTTGTCTTCTATTTCCCATAACCTTACCGCTTCGATTGATTCCATGTTTCCCGCAATGATTGTGGGTTTAACCTTTTCGCCACTTACATACGGCCATGCGTCGTTTTTTAACAGCAGTGCTTCCATTTGTATTTTCCAGGTGTCATAATTATTCTTGTTCAAAGTTTCAATTCTTACAGAGTTTGACGAAGACATCGTTGTCTTTTGCTCTTACGTGATGCGTTATTCTAACCTCAATTGTTACGTTCACTTTCCTCGATTCTTAATTTCGATGCCCTGGGCCCATAACCTGTTAGAATGGGAGTTAGTGGATAAGAATCGTGTGGAACTAGTAAAATGATATTTTGTTACACGTTCAAAGATAGACGATATTTATTATCAGCTTGTGGCACAATAACGAGAATCGGTTGTATCTCAACATAAAAAGGCAGTTCACAAATTACAGCCATACAGATGGCGCCCGCATGTCGCAGTCATAGGAACTAATGGTTCCAACATATTAAATATTTGAATAAATCGAATATACCGTAAAAAATTTTGTGTTAAATTTAACATATTTCACATGTCCCAATTTATTCAGTCTAATTTTAATGTTAATTTAACAGAAGACAAGTATGTAAATAAATAACACAAGTAATATGTATATTAAAAATTAACACAAAAAAGTGTAACACTTAAACTTTAACTGGAAATAAAGCTTATTTAAATAATTAACACATTTATAAGTTATATTTATAAGTTTTATTTATATTAAGTTAAATTAACATATGTATAATGTTAAATTTAATTAAAAGAAAATGTTATTCTAACATTTTTATAATAAATAACAGAAGAGATATGTCGATTTAACAAATGGAAACTGTTATAGAAGGAAAAAATAACACAACTTATCTGTTCATTTTAATATATAACATATTTCATCAAAAATTCGTGCATTTACATATTAATTGTGTTGTTTTAACTCTTAGAAACGGTGAATATTAACTCAACGCAGAAATGTCAAAATAATGCAACGATAATATGTTACATTAATATAAGAGTATGTTAAAAATTTAACACAAAAATTTTTACACAAAAAAATTTTAACGAAAATACAAAATGTTTTCTACCGTGTATATAATTACATATAAATGTTACGCCCGCTAAATTATACACATACAGAAACAAGATATTATCTTGTCACAGTGATAAATGACAAATGATAACATCGTGTAAGATATTGTTATGTCCAAGCCCGAGGAGGGATGGACCGAAGAAAGAGGGTAACGATCACTTCCCGAGAGTATGTGCGGACATCTCGGGTCGAACGAACTGACAAGCCGAAAACATCAAAGACGCATCAATTTTATTACTGTTTACAATCTCTATATCCACTCAATAATCTCTTTTTAAAAAATTAAATTAATTCTTATTACTCGAGATAGGATTTGTGTGTATTTTTGTGCATAGATATGGATATCTAATTAAGTAAGGGATTATACATTTCTCATAGGACATGTGTCAGAAGAGAAGAAGTATAAAGGAAAAGAAAATTGATAAAAAATAATTGCTTGATTGTGTTCGGGAAGGTGATTGCTTTGGGAATTCGATGGAAGATCTGCAATGGCTCTGATGGTTGTCGTGAAGATTGGCGGCGATATGTTATGGTTTTTATTTCAGATTAAATTTTAAATCAACTTAACACGGCACATGGATAATAACAGTCACGGATAATATATTTAATAAATAATATATTTAATAATATATTTTTATTTAATATAATTAATATATTATATTTATATTTAATAAATAATATATTTAAGAAATAATTGTCGAACGATTGCAAATTGCGTCACTGCGGGAATAATAAATATACATGAATACGAGAATAATTTGATACGTGTATACTCTCTTGTTTCCGTCAAAAGTTCTTATATTCCATTTTTGCTTTATATAACCAACGTGTATGCTTCTAAACAGATCGAAAATCAATTTCTTCGTGGAATCGAAAATTGATTCCTTGAAAAGCTTTGATCCAATAAATAAAAGCAAAGAACACGATTCGTCACTTACCGGGAATCGGGCAATGGATCGTCCTACGATCACATATACGTGTACAGATTTATAGACGTATAGATATATGGATACATACACAAAGCATAGATTTATACACACCGACTAATTATCCATTTAATCCACTGATGACATTCTTAACGAATCATTTAATGATAGATGAACATGGAGACGAAGAAGGATAAATGGAGAATTGGGAAGACTAATAATAAGCAGGATTAAGGAAGTAAAAAAGTCGAAGAATATACATGTGAATGAACATATCGCACCAAGGAGAGATCAAATTATATCGTTTAATGAGATACAATTACCTATGAGTTTTTTCTTCTATTTATTTTTGTTATTGTTAATTATTGTATTCATAACATACATTAGCATAAAAGCAAATCAATTGGTTTAGTTCTCACTCTTCTTTTTTTGATTTAAGAAGTCCAGTTATCCTGTGATTTTAACATAAATATTCTGCTCATTCTCTTGAACTGTGAAGAATAAGTTATTGTTTTGACATATATCGTTTTTGATTTTTGTTTTTGGTTGATGTCCATGATTTAGATATGCATTGTTTCTTCACTGACAATGAGAATACTTGTCATTTATACAATCTTTTAAATTGAAAGTCGGATTTTAATATTAATATCGAAAGTTCACTATTCGTTCCAGATTTATTTTTCTTTCTCGTCTTCTTCTTTTCTTTCTTCACAACCATTTTCCTGTTTTAACATACGGGAACAGAGCCACCGATTGCCAACTCCAACACAAAGATTATAATGGCACAAGCGTATCCAAATCCAAGAATATAAAAACTGAAAGTTAGCTGCTTTAGTGACATTACATTGAAGCTTTTCTTCGTTAAAGCGATATGTTTCTCCTCTTCACGTTTGATTTCCAAGAAAAATTCATCTTGAACTTTCTTAATCAAGCCAACCTGCATCATCTGGTGCATAATATCGTTGGCGCGATTATACAGTGGCCAATTCTCACGGGTGGCATACGATCGCATTATCGGATGCAACATTTTTGATTTAATAAGACCTTGATTCTTGATTCCGCAGTATAAATGGTAGCAATCTCCGATACATACAGCGGTCGACGAATTTTTGACATGTTCCACGCAATTTTTGTAATTAGTTACCTTGTAGCGCGATTGGAATACAGGATCATATTCGTCAAAGATATTCTTGAAGATGTTCGGTCCGTATAAAGTGTAACCGGCATCCTATAAAAAAGTATCAATTAAATTAACATATACCACTTATACCTCAAAATATTAAATTCACACCATTTTATTATAAAAAATTTATGGCTAAAATAGCAGATGCTTTATAGGTTTTTTTAATTAAATTTTTTTTTACTTTGTTGTTTTATATTAATTTATACAAGTTAACTTGTACAAGTTTTCTTTTTTATACTCTTATTTATTTTGTAGAAATATTAATCTTTAATTGGCGCAATTTTATATATCACTATTTTTGTAGATAAGACAACAGTTAGATACAATTTGTACATGAACTTGGCGCCTTTTTTTTACTTTCTTCTTAAAAAGTTTTTGGGGATTATAAAAATTACTCGAAAGTAATGTTATATGATAATATTATTGAATATTTTTTTCAAGATTTTATAAATAATAATTATTATTGAATATTTTATAAATAATAATTATTATTGAATATTTTTTTCAAGATTTTATTAACCTTTAAAGGACGGGAAATTTTCAGTACAAATCGACCTCTTTAAATCGTGTATTTATATATATATATATTAAATGTATAACTCAGGACAAGTCTGCGACCGAACAGGTGGTCCCTAAAGGTACCAGACCCGTCCGCAAGGGAAAGGTCAATGCAAAAAATTTAAGGCTATGATTTTAGAGTGTTTTTCATTATAATTTTTTGCACAATACACGGGAAAAATATTCAAAAAAATCGTGGATAGATCCTTGATATTCAAAAAAATCATTTCAAGGTCAAATTTCTTTTTTATCCTATTTCACGCTGAAACATCGTATTTCTACGATTTTTGAGGTGTTGCGTACGAAAAAAATTGTAAAAAAATCCTGGAAGAATGATCGATCTTGAATAAGGACATGGGGAAAATATTTTTTTACATTTTAAAATAGAGTTTATCAATAATATTTCGCTCTCAGCATAACTCAGGACCAACGACGTGGACGTGGCGAAAATTTGGTCCCTTTGGGATGCTTGATTTCCGTGAGTCCCCTTGCCTCTCACGTCGGGGTGCTTGATTTTCGTGAATCCCCTTGCCTCTCACGTCGGGGTGCTTGATTTCCGTGAGTCCCCTTGCCTCTCACATTGTGTTGAATTATGATAATGTCACTTTAGTGTGGTACTCTTCAAAGCATGGTGTTACGCATAGAGGAATATCACAATTAAAGCACATATAATTTGTTCGAGATTGAGTTTTACGTAAAGAGCACAAGTGGCACATTCGTTTCGTACCTTTTCGCGGAAAGTGGTGACCAGTTAATCGACTGGCAGTGACTACGTTTTTCGTTACGCTGAATGATTTCAGTTGACTCAAGTTTCAATAAAGATCTAGCTACTTGTAATCGAAATGAAGGAAACGATGTATATTCTTGATTTGTTTTTTTATATAAAGAATGAGCATTGCATAGACATAAATCTACAAGGTGAAAGAAGAGCTTCCGATACCATTTCATTGTTTTTCGCACCGTTTCCGTTATAGATAATTGTCTATCTACATTATCAACACCACCCATATTTTTATTGTAGTCTTGAATACACGTTGGCTTTATAATATTTTCTTTTGTTTTATAACTTTTTTTTCCAGTTGCACAGAATCCAACTTCGTGTACAGTTGTGAGCATGCGAACACTACGTTTGTCTTCTCACTTCATTGCCATCCAAACATTATTATGAGCGACTTGTACTTCACCTCGCTCCAATTTGTTATCCAGCTTTGGCATCCCCTTCTTATTTGCTTTCACCGTACCGCACATTCCCGTATCACGGTCATGCAGAAATTCAGCCAAAATAGGGGATGTGTACCAATTATCTATATACAGGGTGACCCATTTTAACTTAGGCAGCCAAATAACTCGAAAAATAATCACACTACGAAAAAATGGTTAGAATCAAAATTTCGTCATTTTGAGGGGGACGTACAATGACGTTAAAATCAGCCCCCCCATCCCTCCCCCTGGGCGGTGAGGGGGGCAAGTTTGAAATCTTAAATGGGAATCCCTATTTTTTATTGCATATTCCTGTAGCTTATCTCGAGAGCTTTCCAAAACACTATAATTAAGTACCTTTTTATTAAGTACTTTTTGAGTTATAAGGCTTGAAATAATTTCTTAATTTTACATAAACCATAAAATATCTAGTAAACCATTCATTTTTCGATTATCTTACCTTCATACTTTTATGTACAAAATAATGAGAGGAATCAATTGGTGTAAAGAAAACACATAGTTGTTTCTAAGAAAAAATATGTAATTTGCAATTAACAATTCCATATTTTTTCTTAAAAACAACTGTATGTTTTCTTTACACCAATTGATTCCTCTCATTATTTTGTACATAAAAGTATGAAGGTAAGATAATCGAAAAATGAATGGTTTACTAGATATTTTATGGTTTATGTAAAATTAAGAAATTATTTCAAGCCTTATAACTCAAAAAGTACTTAATAAAAAGGTACTTAATTATAGTGTTTTGGAAAGCTCTCGAGATAAGCTACAGGAATATGCAATAAAAAATAGGGATTCCCATTTAAGATTTCAAACTTGCCCCCCTCACCGCCCAGGGGGAGGGATGGGGGGGCTGATTTTAACGTCATTGTACGTCCCCCTCAAAATGACGAAATTTTGATTCTAACCATTTTTTCGTAGTGTGATTATTTTTCGAGTTATTTGGCTGCCTAAGTTAAAATGGGTCACCCTGTATATAACATGACCCTTCTGAAAATAAGGCTGTAAAAAGTGAGCGACAATATCACCAGTAATACCTAAATCGAACTTTTGATAATCAGTATCTGCTCCAGTATAAATAATAAAACCTAAAACCTAAATCCAGTATCACAGTCTACCAACTCAAAAAATTTTATGCCAAAATGATTTCTTTTCAATGGAATGTATGGTAATTATACAGTATAGGGGAGCCACCTCCGATTTCAATGATTTTTACATATGTCATCAAGGTCATCGCCTTGATTAATGTTCTGAAGGTTTTAGTCGACGGTCGCTGTTTTTTAAAAAGTTATTAACGAAAAAAGTTTAATTTAAAAAATTGTAAATTTTAATTGTTGGACGCTTCTTGTATGGATGTATATATACATACACACACACACACACACATATATATATATATATATATATATATACATATGTATGTGTAGATATGTCTCTATATATCTATATGTGATTTTATATTTAATACAGAGTATTTACGTTTTTAAAATAGAGAATTTGCACGCACATAGCGGGATTTATCCTACAACTCACGAAACGCGAAGTAAACTAAGTTTGTTTACGCTTTTTATACTGAAATGACGTATCGAAATAATACGATTTAGTTCTACCTCTCCAGTACAAGACAGATTGTTGTAGAGTTAACATACATAGTTAATGTACAGTATAAAATAGAAAATGAAATTCTATGAATTTCTCAGTTTAACAACGAAACATGATCAGTTACTAAGCTATTTGTGTGCAAAAAATGTAATTCGTGAAAAAATCAAATGTCCACGTTGTGAAAATATAACGGAATTAAAGGATCAACAATCATTTCTTATCCATTGTAAATATCATTATTATAAACAAACACAAAAACATAAACGTAAACGAATAACATGTAATTTTAAGATAAGTGCTTTAAGTGGAACTTGGTTTTCGCACGGACTATTGAATATTGATGTAGTTTGTCGATTAATCTGTTACGTCATGATGATGAATAGTCCTCGACAAGTATTTCTGCAAAAAGAACTTAACATTTCAGCATATACGGCAGTTGACTGGATAAACTTTTGTCGAGAGGTAATTAATTTACATAAGATCTCAAAATCGTATAGTGTCAAAAAAAATTACATTTCATTTATTAAATTAAACTTATTTTGTTAACTGTTTAGCTTTTGTATGATTGGTGGATCCAAAACAAAACTCAAATTGGCGGAAAAGGAATAGTTGTAGAAATCGATGAAGCAAAGTTTGGACGTAGGAAATACAATCGTGGACGACTGATCACAGGACAATGGATTTTTGGTGGTGTAGAACGCAACACAAAGAAGATGTTTATTATACCAGTTCCATCCCGTAAAGCAGAAGTATTACAGCCACTTATTAAAGATCACATTGCTCCTGGTTCAATAATTTATAGTGATTGTTGGAAAGCGTATCAAGAAATTGATGAAAGTATGTATCAACATAATGTTGTGAATCATTCGCCAAATTTTATTGATCCTGAGACAGGCGTTCACACACAAAATATTGAACGATTATGGAGAGATATTCGTGGAAGTATTCCTCGTTATGGTCGTAGAGAAGAGCATTATAACTATTATTTGGCAGAATTTGTCTTCAAAAAAACATTTGATATTCACGAACGATTAGATGCTTTTTTCGAAATAATGGCAAATAAATATCCTATATATGAAAATGTAGAGGAAAAGAATTTTATTAATAGTACTCCCTGCTAAAAACTAAACTTTCTCACCCGTACTTTGTGTCAATTATTATATATTTAAAATTTGTACTTTGCTTGTTTAATAATAAATAATCATTTATTTCATTTTTTAAACTTTTCCATTAATAACTTTTTAACCAACAAAATCCTTCTAGAATTACTATATTACATATTTTGCATAAATTGTAGCACAGTTTCTGCTATATTAATATATATATATATATATATATATATATATATATATATATATATATCAATTATAAAATATCGTACATATATGTGAACGAACGAATTATCGCTTTCGGATACCTTGCACATTTAGAATAGAAGATTGTTTTGTTATGGTTTCTTTGATCAAATACATCAAGTATATTAGCGATCAAATACTCAGTTCATCATATAACTATATAGCAGACGGTCGAATAATTTTAACATTTTCTGAAGAAAATGAGTTATCCAATGGAACAAATGAATAATAATCCGTGGCTTGCGGTAGTATTATATTTTTTACAGTGCTTTCATGGAAATATAATACTTTTATTTTTATGAACAAAATGCGCCGCGCAGCAGCACGTTGCCCTTACACCCCACACTGCCCCGTGACTATTGGAATAATATGATTTAATAATTTTTCGTTAATAACTTTTTTCGTTAATAACTTTTTAAAAAACAGCGACCGCCGACTAAAACCTTCAGAACATTACTCAGGGTGATGACCTTGATAACATATATAAAAATCATTGAAATCGGAGGTGGCTCCCCTATACTGCATAATTACCAAAAATTCAAACTCATCTTTCGTAAAAGGGCACCAATCTTTCATATGAGAAGACGAAGTCTGAGGATTTTGTGCCTGATAACGATTCGTTTCATCTACAATCTTTTGAACTAGAGAAGAATCGCAAAAATAATTGAAAAATTCTATTGGTTTGATTCCTGCTATGGAGATGTTAGGATTTATTTTGGAGCTGCCTTCAAAATCTTTGATTGATGGGAAAAAATTCGCATCCTCAAAAATTTGAGTTCCATCATAGTCGGCATCTTCCAAATCAAGAACATGAAACTCTTCATTTTCAGAGTCTTGTTCTTCTGGTTCGGATTCACCGCTACTCCAAGTTTTATTTTTAGTCATTTTATCAATGATAAGGATTTGAGAAAAAATTACTCAACTATCAAAATAACGACAGCTACAAAAATAAAATCTGCACCTAGGAAAAAAGACCGTCAACTATCCTGAAAAGGACTGTTGAAATAACCACGGCCGATGGGAATGCGCTTCAACTATCACAAAAAGGACAGTTCAAGTATTATCACCAAACTTGAATCGGAAGATCGCCAAGTATATATATCCTGTCAATAACGTTATTTTCATGTTTGCGCCTTTAGTAACCTGAGAGATTTAGTAAAAGAATATAAATATTCTGTCTACGTAAAAATCTGTCCGCACGCATGTGATACATACAAAATAGGGGAGACGTAGTTACTGGAACATTTTCGTGACAAAATCTAACAAAGCCAGCACAACTGATACATATATGTGTGTGTGTGTGTGTGTGTGTGTGTACTAAATGAATTTATGTATATATATACACATATATACACCCACATACGTATGTACATAATACATTCGCCAACAGTCGTAAAAAAAAATGCTGGAAAACAACGTTTCAGCTCAAAACAGGAAAAAAAATTTGACCTTGAAATGACCTTTTTGAAAGTCCAGGATGTCTGCAGGATCATTTTTACTATTTTTACTACATTCAGCACATCAAATAATTCCAGAAAAATATAAAGAATTTTATTTCCCTTAGTGATCCCTTTTGGTACCAGACCCGTAAGGGGTTCCTCTAAAGGTTAATAATAATAAAGGAGATTTAAAAATTAATTTAATTTTTTTGAGCATTACATTTTTTGCTCTTAATGTGATATCGCTTATTAAAACAATTAATAAAAAGTTATTTAAAATCATGGAAGCTTGTAAATTAAAAGTTTTTCTCATTAAATTACAATAAATATCTTTTATATATTTTATATATATTTTATCAATATATTTAATTTAATATCTGTAATTTAGTAGTATTTATGTATTGCTTTTAAAAGAACTTCATTAATTTACAATCTTTCATAATTTTAAATAATTTTTAATAAGTAGATGAATTTACTTCAACAATTAATATTACATCAAAGATGGAAAATCATTTAAAGAATAGAAAAAGATGGAATATCATTTAAAGAAATTGTTTTTAAAATCTTTTCTACATTTTTCACTTACACAAAATTAATTATACTATATAGATAGATAATTGCAATTTACAAATAACAAATTTTCATACCTTTAATTGCTTATAAAATAGTGGCATATTTATAAAATAGTTTGACATATTTATTTAAATAAGATTAAAGGGAGACTATATATAAAAAATGTATTATGAATTTTGCGCGAATTGAGATATAAATCTAAAGAGGTAAAACATAAGAAAATGAAATTTTTCATTACCTTGAGACTTTGTATGCTGTCGATGTCGCGATAATATACCGGTACAGTGAGCAAAGATGACAAGCGGCTTTGAAAGAGAGCATTTATATTAAGGAATAAAATTAACATAATACATATGAAGATCCTTGCGGAATCCATTTTAGGCAAATGTAAAAATCCTACAGAGACCACGAGTCTTATCATCTCTAATCCAGCCTTTATATATCCCACGCTTTTCACAAAAACTATGTAAATTAGCAAACATATCCCGATTATTCCTACTATTACTTCCGGTGATAGAAAGGTTACTACCTTGATAAATTCAGAAATCGATTTCATTGGTTGCGCTATCGCGCAAATGCTTGATCTTATATGGGGACATAGGAATCTAAAAATAAAAGTAATATCATATTTTTTAATTTCGTCTATGAAATTTTCTCTTGTTGCAAGAGATGAAAATGTTTCTTTTTTTTTGCTTCTTTTTTTCTCTTTGTCTTTTTCTCTTCATTAATAGCAATTTATTATTTATATTTATTTTTTATAATTCTGCGTAAACAGATTTAATAAACAATGTAATAATAAATAAATTTTCAATAAATATTTTTCTTATTATATAACATATATATTTGATTGTTCCAGGGATATAAATCTATTTAATGTATGAAGTTTATAATTTAATTAGATTTTTAAAGAATTCTTGAAGAAAGATACTTGAGGATTCTTCTTAAAAAATTATAAATTATTTTTATAATTATTTGGAAACTGCTGAGAGACATACTTAATTTTCCATCCTTCATATACATATTTTGTATTCATGTCTATTCTGCTGTTGCTCGCAAAAGCCATCAAACCTTTATAAGTACCATTCGGTTCTATATGGCCCAATGAATAAGCATCTTTATTAAATATGATGATTTCGCGATTTGCATTTAGCTTGCTTAAAAGCATTTTAATAATGTCACAGCTTACACCACGAAATCTTTCTTGTTTCGATAAGCTCACGTTGATTTTGATGGTTCCCACTCAATGGCATTTAATCGAATTTGATATTTGTTCAAAGTGGTCGTTTTATCAAAATCCAGATCTTTGCATATATCCCTGTCTAAAAATATAAAAGATATAGCTGTTTAAATTTTACATTTTTTGATACATTTTTCTAAGTATTACGCAAACTTAATAATATGTTTTAATAATAATGCATTAGATTATAATTAGAACAAAAGAGTATATATGTTGTTAATTCATTTGAAAAATATTTTTCTAAAATAGTATAACAAATAATATATAAATTAAATTTCACCTTATATTAAGATACTTTACATCATTGAAAATTAATTTGCGCGAAAGAGCCATAGCGCGATAATTGGAGTGCAAGAAAGAAACAACTGTTTTCTTCGTGATTATTCGTATATTTCAAATTAAAAATAACAAAAAACAAACAGATCATCTTTTGATCCTTCTTCAGACAAGTTAACAATATGCGTTACAAAGTGTTGTTCGATGACGCATTAAATTATAAAAATATATGTCCGCGACGCATAGGTAACGTTATATTGTATCTCGCAGAGATCTGGTAAGTATAACTCAAGTATATTTTAAGCCAACATGAGATATACAACAGCATATAGTTATCAATTTGTAAAAAAGCGCGGAATCTGATTTATTAAGACTTATCACTTTATTATATTACAATTACAATAATTTAAAGAATTATTAGAAACAATGTGCTTATCAGATCTTTGCTAGATACAATTTAACGCATATGCATTGAGGACGTATATTTTTATAATTTAATGCGTCACTGTAATTTTTAATTTGCACGCTAATATGTTTCCTTAGATGAAAAAAAGAAGAAAAGAAAAAAGTGAGAAAAATAAAGATACTGTGTATAAATTTCCTCTTCAATATTATCCAAGGATGACCCGCTCGCCCCTTGATATGTTCTATTTTGCACCAGCTGTCTGGCGTAATGTTCGAA
Source organism: Camponotus floridanus (assembly GCF_003227725.1). Taxonomy (NCBI): domain Eukaryota; kingdom Metazoa; phylum Arthropoda; class Insecta; order Hymenoptera; family Formicidae; genus Camponotus; species Camponotus floridanus. Next base: position 20,330 of record NW_020229543.1, read on the forward strand.
TATGGATTAAATGTGTAAAGAATAATTCCATCGTTTGGATCGATGCATATGAATATGACCGAGAGCAAGTCATATTTCCAAGCTGTCCAAAGATATGAGCGAGCATTTATACAACTCCGAGTCTCGGTCTGCTTATCGACTAGAATATAAAATCCTTCTGGATTCGCCCATGGCGAGTCTTTTGCTCTCTATGTGAAGAAAAAGTGTATATAATATATTATTATCATTTTCATTTACTAAAAAAATTGAGTGATATTATTTAATTAATTAAGTATAATATTATTACAACATGATAATTTTAATAACGAGCAATAAGAGCCCACAACCGCGGATGGCAATGCGTGAATTATTTCGAACATTAATTGTTCACGAAAATTTTAAGGCATATGCACATATGCCAAGTTATAGATTCTCTTGGTTTGAGACTTCTATAACACCCCCTTTTACCCCCCTGGAGAGATGTAGACAGGAAAAATATCGGGGCGAAGTCGCTGAATCGGGAATCGAACTCGAGTCTTTCGCTTGCCGGGCGACTGCTCTTACCACTGAGCTATTCAGCCCCACACCGACATTTCTCCTGTGATAATTAATACGTGTAGTTCTAATGAATTGGTAAATTATTCGGCTCTATATATTTAAACAACATGATAATTTTAATAACGAGCAATAAGAGCCCACAACCGCGGATGGCAATGCGTGAATTATTTCGAACATTAATTGTTCACGAAAATTTTAAGGCATATGCACATATGCCAAGTTATAGATTCTCTTGGTTTGAGACTTCTATAACACCCCCTTTTACCCCCCTGGAGAGATGTAGACAGGAAAAATATCGGGGCGAAGTCGCTGAATCGGGAATCGAACCCGAGTCTTTCGCTTGCCGGGCGACTGCTCTTACCACTGAGCTATTCAGCCCCACACCGACATTTCTCCTGTACGTTTTTATTAATCGGTGGAAATAATGAGAACACGATAATTAGCTCCACGTGTAGTTCTAAATGAATTGGTAAATTATTCGGCTCTATATATTTAAACAACATGATAATTTTAATAACGAGCAATAAAATCAGCGACTTCGCCCCGATATTTTTCCTGTCTACATCTCTCCAGGGGGGTAAAAGGGGGTGTTATAGAAGTCTCAAACTAAGAGAATCTATAACTTGGCATATGTGCATATGCCTTAAAATTTTCGTGAACAATTAATGTTCGAAATAATTCACGCATTGCCATCCGCGGTTGTGGGCTCTTATTGCTCGTTATTAAAATTATCATGTTGTTTAAATATATAGAGCCGAATAATTTACCAATTCATTTAGAACTACACGTGGAGCTAATTATCGTGTTCTCATTATTTCCACCGATTAATAAAAACGTACAGGAGAAATGTCGGTGTGGGGCTGAATAGCTCAGTGGTAAGAGCAGTCGCCCGGCAAGCGAAAGACTCGGGTTCGATTCCCGATTCAGCGACTTCGCCCCGATATTTTTCCTGTCTACATCTCTCCAGGGGGGTAAAAGGGGGTGTTATAGAAGTCTCAAACCAAGAGAATCTATAACTTGGCATATGTGCATATGCCTTAAAATTTTCGTGAACAATTAATGTTCGAAATAATTCACGCATTGCCATCCGCGGTTGTGGGCTCTTATTGCTCGTTATTAAAATTATCATGTTGTTTAAATATATAGAGCCGAATAATTTACCAATTCATTTATAATATTATTATTTTTCATATTCTTATAATTTAGTTGATTATAGTAAACGCACTGAGAAAAATCGTTTGATTGTATTAACAAGACGTATCTGATAGAATGCATTTTGGTTAAACCAAGCATTTCTAATTATCACGATAAGACTCGTTTTTTTATAACTAGAACGTTTAATAGAATTTATTACAAGGATTTGGTTAGTATTTTCTAGTTGGATTTATAAAAAATGTCTTGTTATATTAACTAAACATGGACAGAGTGATGCCATTCTTTTTGTGTAAATTTCGTATTATTATCCAGAATATATTAATATTTAATCGCCTAGTTTGAAATATAAAGATTCGAAGAGAAGGAGAAACAAAATTTTTATTATCGACAAAAATAAGCTATCAGAGCTGATACAAAAGAAATATAAATATAAGTAAAAGTAACGTATAATTTAGGCCATTGAGAATTAAGTGCACGTCTATTTTAATATCAAATTGGTTTATCTAAAAAAGAAATTTGCATATAATAAAATTTTACTATATTTATTATATATTTTCGACTTATTTTTTTATATAGAATCACGTTTCTTTATATTATCAATTTTGAGGCATTTATATTATTATACATGTTTTTTTCATAAAATTATATATTTCTTAAGTTGTTTTATTATTATTTACCTGTAACAGAGCTCGCAAGAGAGGTTGAGAAGCTGTCACTAGCACGAAACGATGCGCTCGAAAAAAATAGAAATTGTAATTCTTAAACATCAGGTAGGAGTATCTTGACAGGATAAATTTCCAGAGCGTATCAAATCGAGAATTTGTTTCATTTATTAATGCTATGAGTATCATATTGATATATGATTGTGCAAGAAATTCATTATAATCTCCGCCCAACAATAAAGTCAAGTGAGATTCCGTTGGTAGACATCTTAATAAAATAAATACCTATAAAATTAATGTAAAAGTACATTAATATAAAATAATATAAAAGTACATTAATAATATAAAAGTACATTATACAGAGAGAATGTTTTAAAATAATTTTATTATGTACTTACAAATAAAAAAGGAATAATTTTTTTCGACAAGTTTATAATGATATTTATATGATAATATGGTATATTAATATACGATTAATAATATACGATAATAAACGTGTATGATGCGAATATAGTCGTTATTATAATAAATAAAAATAAATTCAATTTTAATAAATTCAATATATAATCATAATAAATTTAATTTTTTATCTGAAATATATTCTCATAAAATTAACTTACCGATGCGATTAAATCTGTATAATAAGGCTGTTCATCTGACGATTTAACTTTTTTATTAATAGCGGAAGGAAATATGCCTACAGTTAATAACAAAAAAAGAACACAGGGAGACACGTTTGACATTCTTTTCAGAAATTTATTACATAATAATACAATGTTAAACTTTTTAGAATAAAATCTTTTTTACGGAAAGAAAGTCTACTAACATTGCTGTTCCAATGAACAATAAACGAATATTAAGCGTATTGCACAAACGTACTTTTATATTATTTACCTAATTAATCGATTGCATTTAGATAAGCGCGAGAGTGTGTGTGTGTATGTATGTGTATGTGTGTATATATGTGTATGTGTGAATGGCATATTTTAATTTTATAATGCGATTTTTATATAATTGGCCTTGTAAATAAATTATGAAGTCAATTTATAAATGAACAACACAAGCTTATTTCTTTTCATTTCGTATTTTATGAACGTCTCACTGGAACTTGTCATTAGAGGTATTGAAAAACGGTGATATCTCATTAATAAGAATATTAACGCGTACATACTTATAACATGTACATACTTATACATTTGTGAAATATTGTGAAACAAGGCTTTTTTAACTATTTTATAATACTCTCAATTTATAAACGGATTCAGGAGAGTGGAAACGAGGGAGTCCTTTACTGAAAATAAATTAAAATAAAATGAAAAATAAGTATATTGGTAAAACGTCGTATAAACGGTGGATGAGCGATCTGTAAATGCATACATACAATAGCACAAATGTCGTTTAACAAGAATGGTGTCCCTATAATCATGTATTAATATATTATTTGTATATATTATGTAAGTGTTATGTGTATATATTAATTTGTGCTATATTTTTGTTTATTTTCGCCTTATAGATTAGCACTATTACTCTAATTATTATTGATTATTTTGAAATGAAGGAATTGATCGAACATAAAATATTTACTAAAAGGCAATGCTTTTTCATCATCGATTTTGCTCATCTCTCCATTCATAATCTTTTTTCTTCTTTCTTTCTTTTTCTTATTTTGTAATTTACTTCAACGTATAATTGATATAACTATATATTGATATAATTGATATAACTCCATATATATATATATATATATATATATATATATACATCGAAAACATCAAATATACATACAAATATACATATTGTAAAAATATACATACAAATATACATATTATAAAAAGCAAATATCAAGCCATCTGATCTACTTTTCTTTCTTTTTTTCTGATTTAAACGTTTCAGTCTATCCTATGGCTTCGTCATAAATATTCCGCTAATTCTCTTGATCTTGAAGAATTCAAGATTAAAAGAACTTAGTACTTTGATACATATCGTTCTTGATCTTTGGTCTCTGTCAATGTGCATGATTTAGATATGCACTGTTTCTTCTTTTGAGTATGCTTTGCGTTCATCTGATCTTTTAATTATAACCTTCCTTTTAAATTCTAAGTCGGCTTTTAATACCAATATTGAAAGTTTTCTGTCCGTTTTACTTTTCTTTTTCGTATTCTTCTTTATTTTCTTCACGATCACTTTCCTTTTTTGACATACAGGAATAGAACCACCGATTGCCAACTCTAGCACAAAGGCTACAATGGCACAAGCGTATCCAAATGCAAGAATATAAAAACTGAACGTTAGTTGCTTTAGCGATATTACATGGAAGCTTTTTTTCGTTATTCTCTCTTCCTCGCGTTTCATTTCCAAGAGAATCTCATCTTCAGCTTTCTTAATCAATCCAGCCTGCATCATCCGAAGTATAATATCGTTTGCGCGATTGTATAGTGGCCAATTTTCGCGGGTGATATACGATCGTAACATTTGATGCAATATTTTTGATCTAACAAGATCTTTATCTTTGTTCTTATAATACAAATAGAAGTAATCACCGAGGCATACGGCAGTCGATGAATTTTTAACATGTTCTATGCAATCTTCGTACGTGGCACTCTTGTAGCGCAATTGGAGTAGCTCAAGATCGGCAATTCTTCAAGAACTTCGGGCCATATAAAGTGTAACCGGCATCCTTAAAAAAAGTATCAACTAAACTAATATGTGTTACTTATATTAAAATATTATTAAATTTATACTATATTAATATATTATTAAATTTATACTTTTCTATATATTATATTTATTTTATTAAAAAATTTTTAATAAAAAGTTTGTGACTGAAACTCAAACAGTTGCTATAACAGTTGCTTTAATTTAAAACAAATATTGTAATTTATGCATAAAATGTAAAAGAGATAATTCTAAATGATAAGAGGATGTATTTGTAAAGTTTATAAAAATGTTTTATTAATATAAAGAAGATTTAAAAATCAATTCAATTTTTTGAACGTTATTTTTTTTGTTCTTAGTGTGATAATGCTTAAAACAATAACTTTATAAAAAGTTATTTAAGTTATGTAAGTTTCTAAATTGAATATCTTTTTCATTAAATTAATTTTCATTTTTTCATTAAATTAATTAATTTGTGTTTACCAATATGTGTAATTTGATATAATAACTCTAATTTAATAGTAGGAGAGACCGGGGACAAAAGTAATAGCGTCATGAAAGTAACAAGTCTCTTACAAAATTACACAATATTTTGATATGTTGATATCATGTGATGAATAATTTGTACTATATAGTCAAACGCATACACCCCGATTCTCTTTTTTTCAGCTAATTGTTGTAGAACGATCGCACCGGTTGCATATGAAATTAGTGTATTTGCATTATTCACCTAAGTATTTCTTGTTTTAGTTTTTTCGTATCTATTAAAGTGTATATAAAAGCCTAATTAAAGTGTATATATTGGCGTAATTATTTGCCGATGCATTTTTCTGCAATATATTCATAAATTTTTATAGTTGATTTGGCTAAGTCTTGCATCATATTTAGGATATAATGCTTTTATTTTACAAAATGTGTTTGAAGACAAAAGTAACACGACACTCTGTAGATGAAAGTAATATGTTTCAATGCTTAAAATCTAAGGAGGCTGGTCCCATAATAACTGTACCAAAGTTTCTTATTACGTATACCATAATTGTGATTCGGAATAGATACCAATCTTTTTTGTATAAGTAGTACAATTTTTACACTATTATTTAGAATTAAACTATTATTTAGACTTAAAAAGGTGCAAAACTGGTGTAATATTAAGTATAATTATTTTATGATATTATTTATAATTATTTGCTTAACAAAGATTATTTCTTTTAAGTTTTTCGAAGATGATAAAAATAAATATTTATTTTATTTTCTATTTTAATATAATACAAAAAAAATTTATAATAAAAGTTATCTTGTGTGTGTGTGCTTAATAAAAGATATAATAATAAGATTATAATAAAAATAAGATTATAATAAAAGTTGCCTTAAATTGAAAAAGTCATATTTATTTTATTTTCCCAAAAATAAGAACTGGTACTTTTATCCCCAGACTATGATACTTTCGTCCTCAGGTCATCAAAATAAAAATAACAATCAACGTACTTGCGAAAAGCTATAGTAGCTTTTAAATATCTATCATTTGAGATTAAAACATAGGTATAATAATAGAACATTAAATGGAGGTTTTTAACATATAATCTTTTTTGTTATATCTCTAACGGTAATTAATGACCTATAATACAAAAAATGTTACTTTTGTCCTTCTACTCCCCTATCTATGTTGGCTTTTTAAAAGAATTGTATTAATTTACAATCTTTCATAATTTTAAATAATCTTCAATTAGTAGCTTACTGAACTCATTTAAATAATTACTATCATATCAAAGATAGAAAATATATCATTTAAAGAATAAAATTATCTTTAAAATCTTTTTTACATTTTTACTTACAAAAAAATTAATTATACTGCATATAGGTATATAAATCTTCAGTTTCTAAATAAAGTAACTTAAGAACAAATTTTACATTTTGTTACTTGTAAAATAATTTGGCATATTTATTTAAATAAGATTGAAGACACACTATACATACAAAACCTATTATTAATTTAGCGAAAATTGGGATATAAATCTAAGGAGGAAAATCAAGAAAATGAGATTTTCCATTACCTTGAGACTTTGTATACTGTCGATATCGCGATCATAGACCGGCACAGTAAGTAAAATTGACAAGTAATTTTAGAAGAGAGCATTTATATTAAGGAACAAAATTAACACCATACATATGAAGATTCTTACGGAATTCATTTTGGGTGAATATAAAAATCCTACGCAGACCACGAGTCTTATAACTTCTAGTCCAGCCTTTATATATCCCACGCTTTTCACAAAAACTATGTAAGTTACCAAACATATCACGAGTAATCCAACTATTACGAGTAATCCTGCATTGATGGTAATGTCTATTTTTCTGTCATTTGCAAGGGTCATCAAACTTTTATAAGTATTCGGTTCTATATGATAGAACGAATAAATATCTCTACGAAAGATGGTGATCTCACGACTTATATTCAGCTTATTTAAAAGCGTTTTAATGATATCACTCTTTACACCATGAAATCTTTCTTGTTTCAGTAAACTCAAATTGATTTTGACGTACGGTTCCATTTCAATGACGCCTAATCGAATTTGATATCTGTTCAAAGTCGTCGTTTTATCAAAATCCAGATCTATGCATGAATCGCTGTCTAAAAATATAGAAGCTGTTCAATATGATAGCTGTTCAAACTTTTTGATACATTTTTCTAAGCATTACACAAAATTAATAATATGTTTTATTAATAATGCATTAGATTATAATTAGAAAAAGAGAGTATATATCTTGTAAATTTATTTGAAAAGTATTTATGTAATATAATATAACATGTAATAGATAAATTAAATTTCACCTTATATTAAGACACTTTATATTATTGAAAATTAATTTTACGCAAAATAGAGCTATAGCCTCATAATTGGAGCGCGCGAAAGTAATAACACTTCCTTCTTTGCAATTATTCGTATATTTCAAATTAAAAATAATTACATTAAGAAACGAACAATCTTTTGATTTTTTTTCAGACATTAACAATATGCGTTAGAAAATGTTGTACAGTGACGCATTAAATTATTAAAATATATGTCCTCGATGCATAGGTAACATTAATTTGTATCTCGCAGAGATCTGGTAAGCATATCTCAAGTATATCTCAAGCCAACATGAAATATATACAACAACATACAGTTATCAATTTGTGAAAAAAACGCATAATCTGATTTATTAGTACTTAACAATTTTCCACATTATAATTAGAATAATTTGAAGAATTATTAGAAACAATGTGTTTACGTTACGTATGCGTTGAGGATATATATTTTTATAATTTAATGGGTCAATACTTTGTAACGCATATTGATAACGTCGCGTTGAAGAGAGATCAAGAGATAAAATGTTCGTCTTTTGTTAATATAATTTTTTTAAATTTAAAATATATAAGTAATCAAAAAGCAGAAAGTTGTTTCTTCCTTGCGTTCCAACTATCGCGCTGTCGCTCTAATTTAATAATTTCGATTTAATTTCTAATTATTATTATCCGAGCCAAAAGGACCCCGCGAAATTCTTATGGAAAATGGTGTTACGTCCGGACCCTGAAAGGATGGGCTGTATGGAAGAACGTAACTTACTTACCCCGTGACACACTTTATTCGGGCGTGTGTATGGATCGGGTCGAACGAATGTGAAGGGCCTGATACAGGTCAGCGACCGAAGGTCTCTTTAACTCTGCGTTTTTACGCCTATTCGTTCGGTGGTCCCTTTTCGGTAAAGGAATCTAATCCTTGTTACGCGGGATAGGACCTAGTGCGATCTCGGGATTTAGGGAAGAGAACGGGTTAAATAATTAAATTCTACATTAAATTAAAAAATACATATATTATAAAAAAAAAAATATAAGGAAAGAAAAATACATCTTAGCAGTTATAGTTATGCATGAGTGAGTATGTGTGCGTGTATGTATATATTCTCGAGTATGTTATAATTAAAATTAAAATTTTCTAAATTCGGCGAAACACAGGTCCAAATTAAAATATAATAATAAAATTAAGATAAACGATTCGCCATGTCTAAGTTCGAAAATTATTCATCTATTTCAATGATTTCTCCCAAAGTAGTGATAATACATAGGAAATAATATAAAGGGGAAGAAAGAAAAAGAAAGGATAAATAATAATAATAATGCAAGGAATGGGAAATTAAAAGAAAATGAAAGGGAGTAAAGAAAAATAGAAATGAAGAGTTAAATATATATAAAAAAGGGCTTAAACGAAATATAAAGATAGAAAACAATACGAATTGTTGATAAATAAATCAGAAAAGGCAATTAAAAGGAAATGAAAATTAAGGAATCGTTCGCGAACCGCCTTGCGGAGATTCTCAATGAACGGGAAATTGTTCGCGAACCGCCTTGCGGAGATTCTCAACGAACAAAGAAATGTTCGTGAATCGCCTTGCGGAGATTCTCAACGAACAGGGAAATTATTCGTGAATTCCAATGCTGAAATCCTGAACAAATGGATAAAGATCTTAGGAGATTTATTCGCGAATTCCAATGCTGAAATCCAGAGCGAATAAATAAAGGAAATATTCGTGAATTCCAATGCTGAAATCCTGAACGAATGGATAAGGCTCATAGGAGATTTATTCGCGAATTCCAATGCTGAAATCCAGAGCGAATAAATAAAGGAAATATTCGTGAATTCCAATGCTGAAATCCTGAACGAATAGACAAAGATCGTAGGAAATTTATACGCGAATCGCCTTTCGGAGATTCTAGGCGAATTAGGAAGAACAAGGAATGAGGCTGGAGGAGAGGTGAAACAAGGATTGATTGATTGATTGATAGTAATTAGTAAAGATTTAATGATTATTAAACTGTTTAAAATTATTTGTTAGACATAGATGTTTAAATTATAAGATAGTAAGATATGGAAAAGGGAGAAAAGTTGCTCAAATTTACTCACAATTCGTTGGAATCACAAAAATAAATGCGTTGATAAAATTACAATGGCTGAAGTCGGAGGTTGATAACATGAAGAGCCGAGTAATAAAGATGTTCATCAGAAATTTCACATGATGCACGATTAAATGTTAACAAAATCATTTTCACTGTGATATAAAACAAATTAATAACTTAACTGCATAATGCAAGAAAAGGATCCCCGAGGCTATATAATTTTAAAATTGAATAACTGAATCTTGATTGGAGCTATCAACTGTACTGCTTATAATGCTAGTTAGTACTTATTAGTGAACGCAAGTGAACTAATGAACTAGAGAACTTAATGAACTAATAAACTAGAGACCAAGTGAGCGCTCGCGCCTTGCGCTTGCATTTTTTGAAGTAGTTGCTCCTCCTCCTTACTGGATGGTGGGAATCTTTGAAAATCGAATCAAATGATTTCTATTACTCCCTTCTTAGGGCCAAGGAGTTAGATTTTTAGAAAGAGAGGGTGTCTTAGACCTTTAATTGGTTAAGCCCTTTTTCTTAAGGTTTGGCTTCACCATCCAGTAGAGAGTGGGAGCGACCTAATTTCTTTATCTCCTACGATTTGATTGAGAATGGCCTATTGATCCAGCGCACGTGCGATATTAATTTTATGGCTCTGCTCGTATTTACTTTCTTGGTCAATTTCCCGATGACCAAGGCTCTTATTTCAAAGTCTCTGAGACGATCCATTGATACGCATGGATTGAATTTCTTATATTTCCGAGGCTCGTAAATTAAAATTTTATTTAAATTTTCGTAGCGCTATCTCGACTGGCCACTTTGCTTGTTTATCCGAGTTGGGTTTTCCTTATTTTAAATTCAACCCAATCGTTGATTACTTCTAAGAAACGTTTCGATGAAAGAACAGAATCGTGAAGTCCACCGGATGTAATAATGGCTTTTGGTCAAATGTTTTGAAACTTTACAAAAAGATAGTTCTCAATGTAGATTAAAAATCTCCATAGGCTTTTAAACTTCACAAAAAGATAATTCTCAATGTAGATTAAAAGTCTCCATAAGCATAAAGCTCTAAAAATTAGAGATTTTCAGCTACAGCCATCCAAAAAATTTTTGAAGGAGTTTGAACCAATAAGATTGATTTTTGGGCCAGAGCTTCGCTATTTGTTGATTACATATTTGTATTGTTGCGATCGAGAGTTTTCCAAAACACCCTATGTAAAGCTTTTTACGTTGGTAAAAAGTGAAAGTGAAAGCATAAGTGAAAGTATAAGTTCTCAAAGTTTAAGAAACACAGACATGTAGAAAGCATGAGAATTATCAAGACTATCTGATTTATGATCTTTTGTGCTAAGTAGACTGCCTTAATTGTGTGTGTGTGTGTGAGACAAATTGAAAATATATACATGTATTTGTTCTTTTATTCTCCTCGTTTAAAATACAGATTTGGAACTGTCGATGGCAGAGTTATTTTTTTGTTTCTTTTTTGCTTTTTTTGCTCTTTTTGTTTTTCTTATTTTTTTGTGTTTTTTTTTTTGGTCTGGTCAGTTAAAACAAAACTGTCTTTTTTTTAAAACCTCACCCAAATAAGATAAGCTTCCGTTGTCGAACTTCGGAATATGCTGCAGAAATTCAAAAATCTACCACTTTGGATGGCTATAGCTGAAAATCTCGAATTTTTAGAGCTTCATGCCCATGGACACTTTTAATCTACATGTTGAAAACTATTTTTTTGCAAAGTTTCGAAACATTTGACCGAAAGCCATTTTCCAAGGATTCCGCGGGATTTTCTCAATATATTTAATTTTTAATTTGCGCGCTAATATGTTTCTTTAGATAAAAAAAAGAAGAAAGTAAAATAGTGAGAAAAAGAGTGATACCGTGTACGAATTTCCTCTTTAATATTATCCAAGGATAACCCGCTCGACCTTTGATATATTCCACTTCGTACCAGCTGTCTGGCGCAGTGTTCGAATACGGATTAAACGTGTAAAGAACAATTCCATCGTTTGGATCGATGCATATGAATATGATCGAGAGCAAATCATATTCCCAAGCAGTCCAAAGGTATGAGCGAGCATTTATGCAACCCCGAGTGTCGGTTTGCTTATCGACTAGGATATAAAATCCTTCTGGATTTGCCCATGGCGAGTCTTTTGTTTTCTGTGTGCAGAAAAAAATATATAATATATAATTATCATTTTCATTTACTATATATATTTTCATTTACTATATATAAAAAAATTGAATTATATTATTTGATTAATCAATTATAATTTGGCATCTTTCGTATTCTTATAATTTAATTGTTTATAATAAACGCGATATAGGTTTTGAAATCTCTGCGGCTCAAAAATGATAAAGAAAGATTTATATAAATATCGTTATATTTAGGAGACTTTCTTTTTGAGTTACGATAATTAAAAATAAAAAAATAGTTTTTTGAAGATTAATTATTACGATTACAAATAGATTCGTAAAAAAAAAAATATATATATATATACACATATAAGTTAGATACATGAAGTGGGTAGTTGGAGTGAGGAGGTATACGCCGGGATATATGGTAAGGGAAGAGTTGCAGAAGGATAAGTTAAGAGGGAGAGCAGGTTTGAGAGCGTGGGGATATGAAAGGAAATTGTAGGAAGGAGGAGGGGGAGAGTTAGCCAGGTTATGTTGTGGAGAAGTAAAGAAGAGAGCAAAGGATGAGAAAGTGATGGGAGAGTGGGAAGAGGAAAGGAGAGAATTTTTTGTGGAAAAAGGGATAGAAGCTGAGGGTGGTGGAGAGTTTAAGGGAGAAAGGAGAGTTGAGAGGAGAGGATTTGGTGGTGAGGGAGAGAAGGTGGCAGGAAGAGGAAAGATGGGAAAAAATAAGGAAATCGGAATTCAATAAATGGTATGGTAAGGTAAAGGGGAAGGGGGTTCCGGAATATTTGAGGAAGGGATGGTCAGAGGAAAGATGGCAAAGAGTAGCAAGGTTCAGATTAGGGGATGATATGAGGGGAGGTAAATATTGGGAAAGGGAGGAAAGAAGGAAGTGCAGGGTTTGTAAAGGGGGGGGGGAGACTTGGGATCATATATGGGAGGAGTGTACAGACTGGGGAATAGAAAGAGGCTGGCAAGAGATGGTGTATGAGGTGCTGGGGGAGGAAGGTGAGGGGGAAAGGTGGATGAAAGATTTGGAAAAAATGAAGGAAGGGATGGAAGAGGGTGGGAGGAAAGGGAGTATGGAGGAGGATGGAGTGATTGAAAGTAAGAAAAGAAAATGCAGCGGAAACAGAGGTCCGGATGAATGAATGAGAAGAGAGTGGATGAAATGAATGGAATGCGTCTCTTTCTCTCTCGAGCGTAGATTAAGGCTGTAGATGTAAGATTATATAAGAAAAGATGTGAGCGGAGCGGAGGTCCGCATCTGTACCCCGCAAGGGAATAAAGAGTATTATTATTATTATACACATATAAGTTTTTATTTTTAATTAAATTGTTAAAATATATTAATATCACAGACCTGCGAAATTTTAGGTTTGTTTAGTTACAGAAAGCACAGTAGGTAATTTGATAAATTTTTTGACATCGAAAATAAATCTGACCGCAGAATTTCTCCAATGCGTCAGGTTTTTGATTAAATAGTCCAAAAATGGCTATTTCGACTAATTTTATGAATTTATTATACGGGAACTTAATTGTTTGAAATATTTCTGCCAATAGCATCGTATAGAATTAATCTTCACTTTTCAAATTCACTTTCAATTGTCGCTGTACGGTTTTTTTTTCGCTGAAATATACATATAATTTATAATACTGGTTATGCATAATCGTCCAATAAGCCATTCCAAGTCAACTGTGTTATCTCTCTGTATTACCATGAATCAAAATTTGGATGAAAACATAAATTTTTGAATACTGTCATTTTTTGAAATTAAAAATAACAGATATAATGTAGCGGACAGAATCACAACGAAGAGATATAAAATTTATCAAAATTTATCAAAATGTAACAATTAATTAGATATATTTCTACAGGATATTTTTTGACAACCAAACCCGACAGATGTAAACTTTTTCAAATTTCAAGATGTCGGCTGTCCTATTTTAAGGCCTATGTAAATTTCTTTTAACATAAATTTTCTGATAATTTTATACTTGTATATCTTAGCGAAATAAAATCGTACAGTAGCAATCGAAAATAAATTTGAAAGGTAAAGATTAGTATTATATGATGCCATTAGTAGAAATATTTTAAAAAATTAAGTTTCCTCATAATAAATTTATGAAATTAACCAAAATAGCCATTTTTGGATTATTTAATCACAAATTACTTGAAAACAAGATGTGCTGGGGAAATTTTGCAGCTAGTTTTGTTTTCTGCGTCAAAAAATTCATCAATTCACCTACTGCGCTTTTTGTAGACCTGTGTATTTAATTGCCCAGTTTGAAATATAAAGATTCGAAAAGAAGAAGAAAGAAAACAAATTTTTATCATCTTCAAAAGTAAGCTGTCCGAACTGATACAAAAAAATATAAATATGAGTAAAACATATAATTAGGCTATTGAGACTAAAAATAATTAAGTGCACGCCTATTTGAATATCAAATTCGTTTTTCTAAGAAACAAATTTTCATATAATAAAATTTTACTACATTTACTATATATATATTTTCGACTTATTTTCTTATATAGAATCACTTCCTTTTTATTTGTATCATCAGTTTTGAAGCATTTGATATTATTATATATATTTTTTCATAAAATTATATATATATATTTTTCATAAAATTATATATATTTTTTCATAAAATTATATATTTACCTTTCTGGAGGGCATCAAATCGAGGATTCGTTTCATCTATCAATACTACGGGTATCATATTATTATGTGAGTGTACAAGAAATTCATTGTAATTTCCGCCCAGCAGTAAAGTCAAATGAGATTCCGTTGGTAGACATCTCATTAAAGTAAATACCTATGAATTAATATAAAATTATAATAATAGAGAGAAAATGTTTCAAAATAATTTTATTATGTACTTTCAAATGAAAAAGGAATAATTTTTTTCGACAAGTTTATAATGATATTGTTATATGATAATTTATAATAATATACAATAATAAACGTGTATGACGTGAATAGGGTTCTTTTTATAATAAATAAAAATATTTCAGTTTTTATCTCTACATATTCGTTGAAAATTAACTTACCGATGTTACTAAATCTGTAGGAAGGCCGTTTTTCTGACGATGTAACATTCTACAGCAAGGCCGTTTTTCTGACGATGTAACATTATTATTTATGGTAAGAGAAAATATGCCTACAATTAATAACGAGAAAAGAACACAGATGGACACGTTTGACATACTTTCGAAAGTTTTACTATATAATAATAGAATATTAAACTTTTGAAAATAAATTCTTTTTACAGAGGAAAAATCTGCTAACTTTGCTCTTCCGATGGAAGTGAATCGAATATCAAGCATATATATAACATCGTGCTTTTATAGCAATTACATGCTTGATCGATTTTATTCGGATAAGTGCACGTGTGTATATGTGTCATATTTTAATTTAACTGTGTTTTATACTCTCATTTATTTGGGTAAAAAGATAACATGTTATAAGCTATAATTATAAAAGAATCATAATATCGAAAGAAATGTATCTATAGTAATATCTTTCTTCGACGTATGTGATGTGACATAATAAATGAATATATCAGTATAATAAGCGGGTTCATCCTCGACAATAAAACGATGGAACAGATTGAAAGGTATTTGACTTCGCTCGTTTTACTTTCTATAAGCTATTCGTTGTAATAATATAATTTATATATTTTTCTTTTTATGAATTATTTTTTGCGTATGCATATTATTAATTTCTCATTTAAAAAAGGATTTTGTAATAAATATACTAATAAATATACTAAATGCATAAATGTACTAATGCGCAGTTGTTTTATTATTTTGATTGTAATAGAACTACAGTGATTATGTGATAGTCTGATGATAAATGTGATTCGCATTTTCGTATGTTTCTGATAAAAGAAGATAATAGAGCATCACATTTTAGTAGGAATATAATTACATATAATTACATATGAATGTTACGCCTCCTAAATTATGGGCATACGGAAGCGAGATAATATCTTGCTATAGTGATAAATAACAAATGATAACATCGTGCAACATTATTATGCTTAAGCCCGAAGAAGAAAGAAAGAAGAAAGGGCGTAACAATCACTTCCCGAGATTAGGTGCAGGATCGATTCGAGCGAACCGTCAAAGAGGCCGAAAACATCAAAGAGAGATTTTACATTGTTTATGATATGTTCCTATATCCATTCAATGATCCCTTTTTGGTAAAGAAATTTAATCCTTGTTACTGGAGACAGGACTTAGTGTAATTCAGAAGTAGGGATGATGAAAGGAGTTAATTAAATGGAATGCAAAATTTCATTAAAATTACCGAGTGAATTTATTATTAATCAGAGAATAGTAATTAACGTAATTTATAACGATAAAATCAATTAATAGATAATAATTAGGCATTATTCTCTAATATTTACATATGAACATGTGTATATGTGTGCGTGTGTGTGTATGTGTTCGTTTGGACATGGGTATGACATCTAATTAGATAAGAGATTATACATCTCCCATAGGATATATATCGGAAGAGATGAAATATAAAGAAAAAAAAATTGATAAAAATAATGGAATTACTGCTTAATTTTCGGAAAAGCGATTGCTTTGGAAGTTTGATGAAAGATCGGTAATGACTCTGATGACTATCGTGCAAATTAGCGGCATTATGGTTTTTATAGATTAAGTTGTAGATTAAGTTTTATTCAGTTATGAATCAACTTAATACGGCACATGGATAAAAGTCGCGGATAAAATATCGAAATAACTGCTGAATGAATGCGAATTACGTGACTGTGAACGAATGTACATGAATACGTGAATAACTTAAATACGTATATCCCTTGAAAAAAATTCTTACAAAGGTAAGAAAAAATACGCCACGTACATAAAGAATATTCTACCTTGTATGCAACAAAATATTTAATGAAGAAAGTCCTTAAAAGTAATTTACAATAATTTTCCCTCACAAAATCATTTTTCTAAAAAATAAAACTTCAACAAATAATTTTCCTAAAAAAATATTAAAAAATAAAATATCAAAACTAAATATAAAATAAATATGAAATCAATAATTACTATTAGCCAAGTACTTAAGAGCATTTGTAAATTTGATATAATATTTGCCATGAAATATCAATCTTACATTATAGAAATATTATACATAAATCCTCCTAAGAAAAATTAAAACCCATTTTATATTTATTCAGAGAAAATTGATGTTTAAAATATTTAATAAGAATTATTATAGGATTATTTTAGTTCTTAAAACATTTTTTATATAATGTATATAATTTGAAAAAAAAATTGTACGCAACTTTCAAATCGCAGTCTTTAAATCGAAGTAAGTTATGAAAACTTGGTGTGCCCGGATCGTAATCAAATACAGATTAAATACTTAATTACATAATGTCTAATATTTTACATTTTATTGGAGATATATTTGTTTATAATGTAAACAATCCGGGTCAAGATACGGTAGTGCCTCGCGGCAAGTTCATGCGAAGCATTAGCGCAACACTCCGTGTATCTATACGCGAATCGGACAGAGTAACTTAAATTATTGGATTTCAATAACGGCTGAATTCGAATCGAATTCTTACTAGCCGTTCCCATCATGTCTTCCTATCTCGTAGCGTTTGTAGTGATCGATTACGTTCGCATTTTTATCGAAGATGCGACTATTAATATATAGATCGAAATTGGTGCTGCATACAAAATTTGCACAAGAAGTTGTTCAAAAATCTAAAAGGCTATTGACAGAATACACCAACAGCACCTCTAAAGTTCCAAAAATGGATCTTGTAGTACTCGCACGATTCGTATCTCATATTCATCATTTTTAAGAAAAAATATGTAATTTGCAATTAACAATTACATATTTTTTTCTTTGAAACACTATGTGTTTTCTTTACACCAATCGATTTCTCACATTATTTTGTGCATAAAAGTATTAAGGTAAAATAATCGAAAAATGAATATTTTAGTAGATATTTTATGATTTATGTAGAATTAGGAAATTATTCAAGCCGCATAACTCGAAAAATATTTAACGAGAAAATATTTTATTATAGTGTTTTGGAAAGCTCTCGAGGTCAGCTACAAGAATATGTAATAAAAAATAAGGGGTGCCATTTAAAAGAATTGAGGTAATCTTTACATGACCTTCAAATGACTCTTCAAGGTCAAATCAATGATACCATCTTATGGCCCCCTCGAAACCATACAAAACATATCTGAACCATTTTTCTCTAAAATAAAAAATGAGAGAGATATTTGGGGTGGACACTTAAAATGGGACACCCTGTATACACACACACACACACACACAATATTTTAAATACTTCTCTATATAATGCCATGTATTTTCTTATTAATGTAATATGATTCCTCATATTTTATATTTTCCATAGAATTACGGAGTAAAATTTTACCTTCAATTTTTTTTAAATTCTAAAATGTTTGAAGAAAATTTTTGGAACGATTGTATAATTTTGTCGTATAATTATGTTCAATAAAATTTAACAAAATAAGATTAACAGATTTTTGAAGAGGTAGACGTACGCATTTGATAAATTTTATTGGCGTTTACATTTTTATATCTTTATTCAATAGCGTTTATATATCTTTATTCAATAGCATTAATATATGTTAATAATATGTTAATAATATATGTTAATAATATATGTTAATAATATGCAAAAATTTTATATACTATAATGAACGTGAAGAATGAATCACATTTACGCGTTTCCATATTTATTTAAGCACTTTACTTATTCCTATTCATGACAAAAAATTTATTCCTATTCACGACAAAAAATGTATCATAATTAAAAGCGTGTCATTGAAATGTGGTAGGTGGTTGGCTGCAACGCATTTCAAACCGACTTATACGCGACGAGCGTTTCCATGTTGGGACGAGCCAACATTAAAAGCTACTTTCGATATCTCTATAAAACATCATCAAAATTATACAGTTCTATCCAATATGCCAATACGGGAAAAATCGGAGGATAATAAAAATGGCATGATATGGACGCACTTTGACACGTCTCCCATCATGTCAACTTATCTCGTAGCATTTGTGGTGGTTGATTACGTTCGCGTTCCTACTGAAGATGAGACCATTAATATATGGTGCAGATCGAAAGTAGTGCCGCATACAAAATTTGCACAAGAAGTTGTTTAAAAATCTAAAAGGCTATTGACAGAATACACCAACAGCACTTCTGAAGTTCCAAAAATGGATCTTGTAGTACTCCCACGATTCATATCTAATGCAATGGAAAATTGGGGACTTATTATTTTTGTGTAATATATGCAATTTAAAAAAAATATCAATAGAATAAAGCATTTCAGATGTCTTGTGTCATATAAATTCAAAATTTTTTTAACTTTTGTCAAATCATTAATTCTGCTTAATTAATATTGAATATTATAACTATAGATTTTCACATACAAAAGAATAGATTACTTATTTTACAGGAAATTATAATTATTATTTATTGTTTTAGTTTTTAAAATAATAAAAATTATTTTTTTATTGAAAGGGGTACTTTAAAAATTGTTTGGTTATGTAAATAATTTAAAATTGAATTCAAAATTAAATTTTTTTCTGTGGAATACTTTTATAAAACATAAAGTATATGCATGCACGCACGCGGGCGTTTATACATGTATAAACACACATACACACACACACACACACACACACACACACACACACACACACACACACACACGCACACAGATACACAAATAGAATAAAGATATAATTGAATTCTATTTTGGATTCCACAAAAGTTGAAAAGATATAATTTTAAAATATAAATTAAAATATAAATTAGATATACATATATACACATATTTTCTCTGTATATCTATACATTTTTTAAATATAGAAAAATTCATTACTTTAAATAATTATTGTATATATAAACTTCCACATTTATATATTATAATTATTTTAAGTAAAATGTTTTACAATAGATTACGTAATTATAAAATATTTTGACATGAGTATAACTGTATTTATATAATAATTTTTAGTGAAACAAGTTTTGCATACAATGAAAATTTCAATATCTGCTAAACTAGATGTAGCGGAGACAATAGTACATGAAATGGCACATCAATGGCTTAGTAATGTAGTCACTCCATCATGGTGGTCTCATGTATGGTTAAGTGAGAGTTTGACGACGTTCTTCGAAGAATATATTCTCAATCAGGTAGGTTCATTATTGCAAATTTTGCAATAGATTTCGCAAAAACGTTTCAATTAAATTCAAATATAATATAATACAGTTGTAACTTTCTATATGACAAAATATAATATAATGATTAGTAACTTTCTATATGAAAAAATATATTGCTAATAATTTTAGATTATGATTACTTAGGAATTTAAGACAGATTTCTTTATTATTATTATTATATATTGTATCTTAGTGACTGATATTTTATTATTAATTTAATATTAAATTTTTAATTTCAATCCAATTTCAATTAATTGAAATTAAAACTTATGTACATTTCAGATGTTCGAGGATTGACGAATAATGGAATACTTTGTTGTTAATATTCAGCAAACAATTCTTCAGAAGGATATTCATATGAGTATGAGCTCAATTATATTAGAAGTCAATAGACCCAATGAAATTGAATCACTCTTCTCCGATACTAATTACGGCAAGGGTACGATAAAATAAATAAGTTATCTTTCAAGTTTCCGAACATAGGTGATCTAAAGAAAAAGAAGAAACAATAAGAAAAATTTTTTACTAGTGATATATATGTTTAACAATCTTTATCTTTAATGTTCTCTTTTATTAGTTATGTTCACAAATTTATGGATGATAATATAATTTATTATTATTATTTTATGTATATCAATTTTTGAATTTATTTATTATTATTGCAGCACCCGCTATAATGGGTATAAATATGTTACAACATATAATTTCCGACGAGATTCTTCGAAATAATCTTATTAAATATTTACACACACAGTAAGTAATATGTTTATCTTTTCACATTAGACATTTTTTTGGTGAAGTATTCAGTGTAATAATAATTCAACTTAAAAGTAGAAAGTTTAAAATGTTTTATCGTTAAATTGCTGATATAATAAATCTATCAATAAAACACTATATAAGTGAAACTTTATTTTTTACATCAAAACTTTATTTTGTAAATGAATAATATTTTACATTTTTCAATAAACAACAATTACAATAAATAACAATAAATAATAACTTAACAATTATCAGAAAATTAAAAATTTTGTTACTAAAGCTTCTAAACAACAATAATTTATGAATGATAAAAATAGCATGCGTTTACAAATAATCCCTAAGAATTTTACAAAATATTTTCTAATCTAATCTAATAAATATTTTCTATCTTTTTCAGAATGAAAAAATTAATCATTATTACATTTTGAGTGCGTCGATAAAAAATATATTTGACAGTATTAATTGTGGATTTATCTATACTTATATAACTTATTACATTATAATTTTCTTAACAAATCTATTTTTTATCTTTCATAATTTAGTCACTTCAGTTCGGCTACTTGCGACGACTTATGGAACTTTTTGCAGGCAGTGCTAGATAAATCAGATGTCTCGCATAATGTTTACAGATTGAAAGAGGTAATGGATACTTGGATAAAACAATCGGATTTCCCTGTAGTTCATGTGACCCGAAAGAAAGATACTAATGAGATAATATTAACGCAAGAATATTTCGTTCCGAAAAATGAAAACGTCAATGATAATAAATGGTGGATACCTTTGACTTTTGCTATGCAATCAAATCCTGATTTTTCTAATACCTTACCCACTCAATGACTAAAACCGCAAGATCAAAATATAACGAATGATGGAATTGATCCAAATGATTGGATTATTGTCAATTTACAACAAATGGTTGAGTATATTTAGTATATTAGATATTTATTTAATTCAAATTTTAAAATATTTATACTTTTTTATTTATAAATACCATTACTCTGTAATTTTATAATTAATAAGTATCAAAAAAATTTATGAATCAACAGTTGTATATTTTTATTTATAATTATTTTCTATAGATTTCTAATTTTATTTCTGTTTATTTCCTATATACTTTTTAATAATTTTGTTTATAATGCACAATATAAGTTTTCAACGCGCATATATAAATATGACAAATATTAAAATAAGATAAAAGTATCATATATATATATATATATATATATATATATATATATATATACAATATACAGCGTGTGTCAAAAGTTCCGGGACGGCTGGATAATTTGAAAAATACGCATCACAGAGGAAAATGACCTAGACAAAAGTTGTATGGTTTCTAGAGGGACATAAGATGGCACCATTGATTTGATCTTGAAGAGTTATTTAAAGGTCACATGAAGGTCACCTTCAATTTCCTAAATGGAACCTACATTTTCTCATTACATATTCTTGTAGCTTATCTCGAGAGCTTTCCAAAACATTATAATAAAATATTTTTTTATTGAGTACTTTTCGAGTTATGAGGCTTGAAATCATTTCTTAATTTAACATAAACCGTAATATATCTAGTAAAATATTCATTTTTCGATTATCTTGCCTTAATACTTTTATGTACAAAATAATGAGAGAAATCAATTGGTGTAAAAAAAACACATAGTTGTTTCAAAGAAAAGATATGTAATTTGCAATTAACAATTACATATTTTTTCTTTGAAACAACTATGTGTTTTTTTTTACACCAAATGATTTCTCTCATTATTTTGTACATAAAAGTATTAATGCAAGATAATCGAAAAATGAATATTTTACTAGATATATTACGGTTTATGTTAAATTAAGAAATGATTTCAAGCCTCATAACTCGAAAAGTACTTAATAAAAAAATATTTTATTATAGTGTTTTGGAAAGCTCTCGAGATAAGCTACAAGAATATGTAATGAGAAAATGTAGGTTCCATTTAAGAAATTGAAGGTGACCTTCATGTGACCTTCAAATAACTCTTCAAGGTCAAACCAATGGTGCCATCTTATGTCCCCCTAGAAACCATACAACTTTTGTCTAGATCATTTGTGACGCGTATTTTTCAAATTATCCAGCCGTCCCGGAACTTTTGACACACGCTGTTATATATATATATATATATATGTGTATATGTGTGTGTGTGTGTGTGTGTGTGTGTGTGTGTGTGTGTGTGTGTGTGTGTGTGTATGTGTGTGTGTGTGTGTGTGTGTCTATATAATTTATTAAAAAATATAAATTAAATTATCTTTCTATTATTAAATTATTTAATAATTATTATCGTAATTTATAATATTATTTAATTTGACAATACGATATTATCGTGTTAATTATGATTCTTCCATTTGGTAAAAAATTGTGGATTATCTTAAATCTGACAATTATATGAAAATCCATGTACTCAATCGTGCTCAAATCATCGATGACGCTTATCATTTTATGATGATAAATAATGAAAACATGATATCATAATGTTTCTGAATATTATTAGTTATCTGTTGCAAGAAACAGATTTTATACCGTGGTATTCTATATTTAAAATATTAAAAGAAGTAGTTAAAATCGATCAACACTGGCAATATTTATTGAGTTAAATATTTCTCACGATAAAACTGTTAATTTAATTACTTTCATTCAAAAAGGACCAAAATCTATGGTCGAAATGTCGTGATTGTGATTTTTTACCTCAATAAATATTGCCAGTGTTAATCGATTTTAACTATTTCTTTTATTTATTTACTGGCGATCTTCAAGAAAATTTAAATTTAAAATATTAAAACTTACAGAAGATATTTACAAAGTTCCAAAAAATGAAATTCTCAAAGTAAATAATCTCAAAATATTGTAATATAATCACTTAAAATAAAGAAATATATGTGTGTGCGTGTGTGTGTATGTGTGTTGTGTGTACATATATATCTAATTCCTAAGATAAATATTTATATATCAATTATAAAGCGATATAAAATTATATAATTTTTTTAGTCATATATACTCAAAATTTTCGATGGACTTATTAAGCACGTAGGATACGAAGAAAATCCTACTGAGAATGATTTTACGAAACTTCAAAGAATCGAAGCTTTAAAATGGGCAGGTAGGTCTTTTAGGTCACTCCGAATGCAAGAGAATAGCCACTGTTAAACTGAATGATTATTTCACAGATCCTACAACACATAGGTTTTTACACATTCTATTCTATTCATTAAGTTCTAATTAGTCCTAATAAATTAATATGAAAATACATATGACATATGACATTTATTTATTTAATAAGTTATTAGAATTTTAGACACATACATACACATACACACACATACTCACACGTGGATGTGTAATTATACACACATATTGATTTTTTAAATTATATGTGTTATAGAATTTCGCCAAATTTAAAAGACTGGACATATTGTAATGGCTTGATGAATGCAAACGCTTCTACTTGGAATAAGTTATACGATATATATGTAAATAAATCAGACAGAGAAGCTATGATATATTTGGTTTGTTCTGAAAATCTTGATATTATAATTAATTTTTTGAATATATCTATACCAGAAAATTCATTAAAAAAATTTATGATTAATATATAATTTATTCTTCTATTATCAAGAAACATACGAAGAATAATATAGTAATCGACTATATTAACAAATTATAAAAAAATAGTGCCAAGGTATTTTAATAACATGTTTAATATTAATTGTAAACATATATTAGTTTTTGTATTTATTCATTATAAATCTCTTATTATTTTATAGAAATTACGATGCAAGTAGAGTATTAAATGGTATAATTAACAACATGTATTTTAAAGGAAAACTTAACGAGGTAAGTTTGATTATTTTAAATTTTACACCTTTATTTATTTATATTTAAATTTATTTATCTCTATATTAGTATAAAATAGATTTTAAATTTTTTTTCGACAGAATGCTATTGTTATTAAAATTTCATAATTCAAATGGAAAAATATATTTATTTTTGTTAGATATACATTGTAAATGTACTTTCAAAGATTTCAAATAATATAAACAGAAAACGAGAATTTATTTCGAATAATAGCAATAATTATATATTTTTCTATACGTTTTATATTAATTTTAGATTGTTAGCAAATTAGTTTTATATACAATGCTGAAATATTTAATTGAAGTTGTTCTATCATGCTTTTATTACATATAATATGGCATAAAATTTCTAATAAATATAAATATAATTTATTTTCAGATAAGCGAATTTGTAAGAAAAAATTTTGAGGAGGTATTATGCAAAGATGTTCAAGACGAGATAACAAAACGTAAAGAATGGTTGCACATATATACTTCATTTTAATTACCTAATATAGAAGAGAAATAAAGAGAATTAGAATTATAAAACAATTATACTATAATTAACTAGAGCAATTGCAAAACGGATACATATGTTTGTAACGGTCGTATTTCCGGACGTTTTTCTTAGCGCGGATAGATCGCCGGTGCTAGGTGTCTTTAAATGAAATACGCGGTGTGTGTGGTATAATTGTGTTTATTGCGTTTGTATGAAAGTGTGTACAGAGTCGGAGTGTGTAAATGTGTAGACGAGTGTGTGAGCGCGGGCGTGGTCATAAAAGTTCGTATACAGGTTGCGTGGTTCGCGTAATTAAACCGAATATTAATGTGGATTAATTTCGGCCTCGCTGTCGCACGCCGGCGGGTGTTTACTATTGCGCGAGACGGCGCGCGTTTTTGCGGCGCTTTTTCTGCGGGGAATCCCGAGATTCCGAGAATGCTTCGGTTCTCGGAATCGACGATGATTTTCGCCGTACTATTTATTTCGCGATTTAAAGTCCGCGTGTAGATCGCCTATGCGCTTGAACGCGGCGGTGTTTATGCGTCTGTTTTTAGATGCGCTCACGTAATTGCATGTGATGCATGCAACGATGTTCGGTGCGTATAGCCCTGGTTTTTATTCGCGAAGGATGGATTGCGCGATGCAGCTGGATCGGTAACTCCCGATCCGGGGCGGCTCAAGCTCCACCTTCCGTGAGGGTTGCAGCTGCGGATTAGGCGGATTGCACTTTTGGCGTCAGAATCGAGAACTCTCGTTCGGAGACGGAGCACGCTCCACCTCTGTCTTCAGCTCTTTCTGTGCGTTTGGTAGGATTTCTCAAGGATTGCTCTTTGGAAGCGTACTGCTTCAAGCGGATCGGAGAGATGTGATTAGAGTCAAAAATGTGGCCCTTTTTATACGAGCTAATTGCCCGCGTCGGCGCGTGACGGTATAACCCCTTCCGAACGGGTTTTCGGAAAACGGTACGGTCGGGCCCGTTCGGAGGGATTCGGGTAGGAGCCGAACGCGGGCTTTCGCCGGTCGACGGTTCGGGCCACATCGACTCTGTTCGGCGATGTTCGGCCGAATTTCGAATTTCGGCAGTTTTAAAAAGGTGGGCGCAACGCGCCCCTGCCTCTGCCCGGCGGGTGTTCTGCCGGGCGGCAGCTTCCGGCGGATGTCATGCCGGGAATCGTAACGATGCACCGGAATGCATCGTTACATGTTTATTTATTTCTGATATTAATTCTGATATAATTCAAATTATTTCTGATATTAATTTAAAACTTATCAGAAACTTTTTTATTTTATTTTCTTTTATTAAGACTAAGTTATAAGATATTATTTTATATTCCTTACATTAATATCTCTCTAAACTTATGCTTCATAATTTTGTTTTTTTTGTCTTTTATTCAAATGATTTTACATTGCACATACAATATAGATTTGACTGCATATAATAAAATTATAAATAAATTGAATTATAATTTGTGTATAAATATATATATATATATATATATATATATATACATATATATATATATATATATATATATGTATATATATTTATTCATTTATTTATATATATGAATTCATAAGTCATTATATTTAACTGTAACGAAAAATAGACATTTTTGAAGTAAATGGACGTAATACGTGCTGAATCATTTTGCTAACGAACACGATACAATAATAATTATTAGAATTTTATATGCAAAATAAGAAGTTAGTTTGCATAAATGAGTAAGATAATATTGATTGATATTATTTAATCCCTATGCAAGTTAATGTACAAAATTCTACAAATATACTTTTGTTGATCTCTAATGAATCATCACAAGTATTAATTCATGGTATGTGTTTTTAATTTATTTTTACTTATCAACCTTGCGAATTTTGCATAGTTTTGTGACTATACAATATATAAGACTATTTATATAAATTGTAATTTATTTGGAAACTGTACTACTATGACAATTATAGTGACACTATTGCAATTATTCCAAGTTTTCAAAATGTTATTCCAAATGAAGTTAATGTTAGCATTCAAGAGATTAATAAGGCTTTATGCGAAAACACAAAATTGAATTTTTGCGAGCAATATGAGCTGACCACGGACGATTATGCGTCAATTTTATATAATATTAGAAATTAAAATAAATTGACTGAAATAATAATAATTAAAAAATTATCTACAACATGTGATTTTGTGATCGTTTGTTTGATCTCATTTTAAATTACAAAGTCGAAAACGAAACGAAAACAACAACATAAATATATTTAAATATATATACATATATTTAATGATGACTTGTAACTCTATTGTGGTCGAAAATAATAGACATTCCCGTGGCTTTAAATAGTGAACGGATTTAGTTTCCGGATTTAGTTTCCTCGGGTTCGTCAACATAAATGGGCGACATTTTAACGGACCCTCCAGATTAGGGAACACCAAATAATAAAAGGTATTAGTTCACAGTCTGCATTTCATCTCGTCAGTTAAATATCGGTTATGTAAGTAAATAATAACATTTGAAAAAAGTTCTTTCTAATATCATATATATTGTTTCCTTATTTATTGTGTATTATTATCTATTTTATTATTATCTTATCTTATTGTTTATTTTTCATACTTTTCATCGTCGTTAAAATATGTTAAAATGCTAAGATCTCCAAAATATAAAATATAAAATAAAAAACAAAATAATATAAAATAATAAATATATATATATATAAAATCTATCATATCTATCATAAAAAATATAAAATATAAAAATATAATATAAAATATAAAATATAAAAAGAAATTACAGTTTATATCATGTTATTCTGAAAATATTTTTGCAGATATTTGAAAAGAGTATTAACATGGCTATTTGCAAATTGTTAATAAATCTTGGACTATTATTTATTACTACAGCGATTTCTGTTGACAAAGATTCAAACAACGATTCCGCGATTAATTACCGTTTACCAGATCACGTAGTTCCGATACATTACAATATTAAGCTAATACCGTACATTGTGAAAGATAATTTTACTTTTGACGGAGAATCCAATATCAACATTACAATTCGACATGTAACGCAAAATTTGCATTTACATGTATTGGAATTGACAATAAACGAAGCGATGACATCATTGTTTAGTAACAATGGTATTATCCATACACCGGCAATGCATAATTATAATAATATAACACAAATCTTAGTTCTTCACTTTAATGATAAACTGTTACCTGGAAATTATACATTGAAGATGCGATATGTTGGTATTCTACATAACGACTTTTATTTCAAGAAAGGCTTTTTTGTAACATCTTATATCAATGACAAAGGAGATGATGTGTAAGTAAATATTAATATTTAAAAGTTCTTTCTAATATCATATGTATTATTTTTTAAATATTATTTATTATTATTATTTATTTGTCGTTATCGTATATCGCTTTCATATGCTAAGAGAACTTTAACCATCATATAAAATATAAGACTTAATGTGACATTGTTTAATGACGTACTTTAATAATTGCGTATACAGGGCATCCTAGAACACTATATACAAGCGCTTGTAAGGAGAGATTAGTAAACTGAAGAGAAAGTCTCATACCATTTTACAATTTTCGCAATAATAGCTGAAATTAAATATTAAAATTAGATGAAAGAAAGGAGCGCTTCTTATTTCATTTGTCCGATTTTAATATTTAATATTTCTGTCATTATTGCGAAAATGGTATAAGACTTTTCTGTTCAGTTTACTGCACTCTACTTCCTCACAAGCTTGTATATAGTGCTCTGTATATAGTACTCTGTATACAGGGTGTCCTAGACCACCCGCACATTCCTTTTCTTTCAAAAACTAAGCATTTTAGAGAAAAACGTTTTCGACAAAAATTGTATGGTTCTGAGGAGAACATAAGATAGTGCCATTGATTTGACTTGATTGGATGCCATCGTTAAGGTCAGGTTAAGGACACCTTTAATTTCTTAAATGGAACCATCTATTTTTTAGATACCTTACAGATACATTTTTAGATACCTTACACAATAACGACAAGACAAGTGTTGTATACAAATTAAACTGTAGGGATTGCAATTTATCATACATTGGGCAAACAAAAAGACATTTGCGGACCCGAGTGAAAGAACATTGTAACAATATAAAATTACATGAGTCTAATCACTCCGCTATCAGCAAACATAGATTAGAATCCGGACACGATTTCGATTGGTCGAAACCGAATATCTTGCACAATGAAAAGTACGTTCGCAAAAGAGAGATAGCTGAAATGTTCTTTATCAAGAGATCTAAAAATCTAATCAACTTACAGACTGACACAGATAACTTGAATAATATTTACGACAAAATTATTAAGGTCACTTAGTACCGTTGTTCTTCCTGTTAGGTTTAGTTTATTGACGAAGTCTCGCATGGACGCATCAGCTTCTCTCAAATTTGAATTTAATTAAATAACGTTTTTTGTATTATGTGATTACGTGTTTTACATGTTCACTAGTTATGGTGCCTTCTGATTATTATTACATCGGTAAAAATCTTTCACACTTTAATTCCCTGTGCGTTGCTATGCAATCAAACCGTTAATTTATGTATTTATAAATCTTTTTTAGTGTATACTTGATAAGGACCACAACCACATGGTCGAAACGTCGTATTAATAAACTAAAATTTTTTGGCTAGTTTGATCGACTACAGTTTTTCTATTGATCCTTTGATTACTCGACTAGCGACATTAAATTATTCACAATTTTCATCTATTTTTTATTGCCTATTCTTATAGCTTATGTCGAGAACTTTCCGAAACACTACAATAAAGTATTTTTTCATCAAGTACTTTTCGAGTTATAAAGCTCGAAATCATTTCTTAATTTTGCATAAACCATATCTTGTAAAATATTCATGTTTTAATTAGCTTACCTTAATATTTTTATGTACAAAATAATGAGAAAAATCAATTAGTTTAAAGAAAACACGTAGTTATTTCTAAGAAAAAATATGTAATTTGCAATTAACAATTCCATATTTTTTCTTAAATACAACTGTATGTTTTCTTTACACCAATTGATTCATATCATTATTTGTATATAAAAAATAATCGAAAAATGAATATTTTACAAGATATTTTATGGTTTATGTAAAATTAAGAAATGATTTCAAGCCTTATAACTCGAAAAGTACTTGACGAAAAAATACTTTATTATAGTGTTTTGGAAAGCCCTCGACATAAGCTATAAGAATATGCAATAAAAAATAGGTGGTTCCATTTAAGAAATTATAGATGTCCTTAACCTGACCTTAACGATGCCATCCAAGATTAAACCAATGACACCATCTTATGTTCCCCTCAAAACCATACAATTTTTGTCGAAAACGTTTTTCTCTAAAATGCTTAGTTTTTGAAAGAAAAGGGGTGTACGGATGGTCTAGGACACCCTGTATATGCAATATTTTAAATTAGAGTTTCCCAAACTTTTTTTTGCTCACCGCCCTCTTTTCAAAAGTAATCTTTTTCAGCGCCCCCGAGAAATCTCTATCTCTATCTCAACTAATAATAAAATTGTAAGCGTAAATGTGTTTGTAATTTTTGAATTTCAAAAAGCTAGTTTGGAAATAAAACAACTTGGAACTGAAATTTTAAAGCTATTTATTAAAATAAAATAACAAAGAAATTGTACATAAACATAAGATTGCTTACTATTATTAGTAATAAATCAAATATTAAATAAATTCGTAATATATTAATCAAATTTGATACATAACTGTATATTTATAGTCAAGTAGATAAGTTTGTTTAAAAAATGTTTCAACGCCCCCCTGTTCCTGATGCCAGCAATGCCTCCCCAGATCCCTCCAGCGCCCACAGGAAGGCGATAGCGCTTACTTTGGGAAACTCCGTTTTAAATACTTATCTACATAATTCTATGCATTTTCCTGTTAACGTAATATGATTTTTCATATTTTCTATTTTTCGTGAAATATCGAAGGAAAATTTTGTCATAAAATTTCTTTTAACTTGTAAAATTTCTTTCAATTTGGTATTTAAAAAATTTTTGAGATATAATTTTGAGATATAAATTTTTGGTTATATGTTGCATAATTATATTTAAAATGTAACAAAATAAGATTAACAGATTTTTGAAGAAGAACACGTACGCATTTGATAAATTTCATTACTTTATTCAATAATGTTAATGTATGTTAATAAGGTGCTGCGTGCAAACTCTAAAAATTTTATGTATTATCCGAACGTAAGTAATGAATCACATTTCCGCACTTCCATATTTAAGTAATTCACTTATCCTCATTCATGATAATGGAAAATTTATCATAATTAAAAGCGTGTCATTGAAATGTGGTAGGTGGTTGGCTGCAACGCATTTCGAACGGACTTATGCGCGACGAGCGTTTCCATGTTGGGACGAGCCAGCATTAAAAGCTACTTTCGATATCTCTATAAAACACCATCGAAATTATACAGTTCTATCCAATATGCCAATACGGGAAAAATCGGAGGATAATAAAAATGGCATGATATGGACGCACTTTGACACGACTCCCATCATGTCTACCTATCTCGTAGCATTTGTAGTGGTCGATTACGTTCGTGTTCCTACTGAAGATGAGACCATTAATATATGGTGTAGATCGGAATTGGTGCCGCACACAAAATTTGTACAAGAAGTTGTTCAAAAATCTAAAAAGTTATTGACAGAATATACCAACAGCACCTCTAAAGTTCCAAAAATGGATCTCGTAGCACTCCCGCAACTTACAATTGGAGTCGATGCTATGGAAAATTGGGGACTTATTATTTTTGTGTAATATATACAATTTAAAAAAATATCATTAAAATATCGCATTTTACTTGTGTCATATAAATTGATAATTGTTTTCTTCTTTTGTGAAATTAATAATTCTGTATAATTAGTATTGCGTATCATAACTGTAGATTTTGAGAAAGTAGGTTATTTATTTTGCTGGAAATATTAACTTTTGTTTTAATTTTTAAAATAATAGAAATTATTTTTTTATGAAAAGAATAGTTTTGAAAATGTTTGGTTATTTAAATAAATTAAGATTGAAATCAAAATAAAATTTGTTTCTTTTGAATAATTTTAAAATTTAAAGTATATAAATGCGCACGCGTGCACGCGCGCGCGCACACACGCACGCACGCACACGCACG
The DNA here is from genome assembly GCF_003227725.1 of Camponotus floridanus. Lineage (NCBI taxonomy): Eukaryota > Metazoa > Arthropoda > Insecta > Hymenoptera > Formicidae > Camponotus > Camponotus floridanus. The sequence continues at coordinate 52,954 of NW_020229543.1, forward strand.
CACGCACACACACACACACACACACACACACACACACACACACACATATATACAGAATGTTCAAAAAATCCCGGAACGCTAAAATATTTCTAAACGATCAACTATAAAAATTTGTAAGGAACAGAGTTGTAGGACTAAATAAAATGTACTTAATAATGATAGGAATTTGCCCTTGGATGAAGTACTCAAGGTCACAACTCCCCACTTTTTATTGCATATTCTTATAGCTTATTTAAAGATCTTTTCAAAACATTATAATTAAGTATTTTTTCATTGAGCACTTTTCGAGTTATAAGGCTTGAAGTAAAGTTTCTGAATTTTACATAAAATATCTAGTAAAATATTCATTTTTCGATTGTCTTACTTTAATACTTTTATGTGCAAAATAATGAGATAAATCAATTGGTGTAAAGAAAGAATATAGTTATTTTTATGAAAAAATATGTAATTGGTAATTGTAATTATCTGAAACATTTTTGCTGAAAATGTTTCGTTGAAGAATTATCGAGGTGCGTTCTTTTAAATGGGACACTCTGTATATATACATTTTTAAAATTACAAAAATTTTTTACTGTAAATAATTATATATAAATTTTAAGTTTATATACAATTATTTAAAAGTTAAAATGTTTTATATTAGATATATTACATAATTATAAATTATATTACACATTGAAATGAATATATCTGCATTTATGTAATTTTTAGTGAAACAAGTCTTGCATACAATGAAAGTTTCGATACAATATTTACTAAACTAAATGTAGCGAGGACAACAGTACATGAAATGGCACATCAATGGTTTAGTAATGTAGTCACTCCATCATGGTGGTCTCATTTATGGTTAAGTGAGGGTTTGGCGACGTTCTTCGAAAAATATATTCTCAATCAGGTAGGTTCAACAAGTTTTATTTGCATATAACTGAACATTCGAAAAAATGTTTCTGTTAAATTCAAATATAATATAATACAGCTGAATTCTTCAGAACTTTTTATATGATAAAAAGGAATGAATCGCTAATAACATAGGAGCCTGCAAGGGTGAATTACAAAAAGCAGAGTAGGTGAATCTGATAAATTTTTTGACGATTTTATAACGAATCTAGTCGCAGAATTTTCCTAGCGTCAAATTCTCGAGTAATTTATAGTTAAATTGTCCAAAAATGGCAATTTCGACGAATTTCATGAATTTATTATACAAGAACCTAATTTTTTGAAATATTTTTACCAATGGCATCGTATATAGTGCTAATCTTACCTTTCGAATACATTTTTGATTGTTGCTACACGATTTTTTTTCGCTGAGATATACAAGTATGAATTAAAAAAAAAAATTTACGTTAAAGAAAATTTATATGTACATTAACATTAATATGGCAGATCCATCATCTTAAAATTTGAAAAGGCTTACATATGTCAGGTTCAGTTGCATAAAAAGGTTCTGTAAAAATATATTCAATACAGTTGTTGCATGTTGATAAATTTTTCTAAATTTTATATCTTTTTATTATGATTCCGTCCGTCATAATGGATGTGCCATTTTTAATTTCAAAAAATGACAGACGGCGTTCAAAAATTTATGTTTTTATAAAATTTTGATTAACGATAAGACAGAAATAACACGGCTTAGAATGACTTCCCTAACAGCACACATGTGTAAAAGATGTCTAAAGAACATCCAGAAGATATCTTAAATATTCTCTTGATGTTCTTTGGACGTCTTTCGGACATGAATGCTGTTAGGGTTATTGGACACTATGTATGATCAGTCTTATGACTTGTATATCTCAACAAAAAAAATCGTGCAGAAACAATTCAAAATTGATTTAAAAGGTGAAGATTAATAATATACGATGATACCATTAACAGAAATATTTCAAAAAACTTTCCCATAATAAATTTATGAAATTTGCCGAAATTGCCATATTTGGATTATTTATAAATTACTTAAAAATCTGACATGCTGGAGAAATGTTGCGACCAGATTCATTTTCAGTGTCAAAAAATCTATCAGGTTCACCTACTCTGCCTTTTGTAGCTAATCAACTTTAAAATTCCGGTGGCCTGTGTAATTTTAGATTACAATTACTTAAAGTTTAAAATAAGGTGAAAACGATTTCTTTAAAAACTAATTATTATATAACATCATAACTGATATTCTGTTATTAATTCATAATGTTGACTTTTCTAATTTCAATCAAACTTTATTTAATTGATATTAAAATTTATGTATATTTTAGATTTTCAAGGAGTGGCGAATAATGGAATACTTTGTTGTTAATATTCAGCAAATAATTCTTCGCGGTGAATTAATAAGAGTCCAATTACATCAGTAATCAATAGACCCAATAAAATTAAAATCAGACTTCCATTCCATGAGTTATTACAAGTGTAAGATAGAATAAATAAATCATCAAGCTCAAATTTCCGAACATAGATGATCTAAAGTAAAAGAAACAATAAAATTAAATAAATGTTTTTCTGTTAAAATGCACTCTCTATCACAATGATCAATCTCTTTTATTAGCTATGTTCACAAATTTATGAATTTTATCATGGATTTTTCTAATATATTTACCATATATCGATTTTTGTATCTATTTATTTATTTATTATTATTACAGCACCCTCTATACTGCGCATGTTACAACATATACTTACCGATGAGGTATTTCGAAATGGTCTTATTAAATATTTACACACAGCAGTAAGTAATATATTTATCTTTTAATCTAGGAGAGAGATCAAAAGTCAAAGGTAATCCACCATTTATTATCATTAGATTCAACGGTTTCATTTTTCGAACAAAATTCTTTGCGTTATAGTATTACTCATTTAGTATGTTTCTTTTCGGGTTAATGTACTACAGGGGAAATCTGATTTTGTTTTATCCAAGTTATCCATGTTACCCTCTTTCATCTGTAAAAGCATTATGCGACATCTTGATTTATCTAGCACTGCTGCAAAGGGTTCCATAAATCGTCGAAGTAGCCGAACTGAAGCTGACTAATTTAAAAGATAAAAAGATATTTTGTTATAAAAAAATTTATATTACAATAAGTTAATAAATATAAATAAATTCCACAATTAAATGTTTCAAATATTATTTTTATCGACAGCTATAAAATGTAATAATGATTTTTATTTCCTGTTTATTTTTGAGAATGATTAAAACAAAATTTTGCAAAATTCTCAAGGATTATCTGCCAATGCCTTAACTTCTTACAATTTTTTACATTTTATAAGTTATCCGTTATTTAAAAAAGTTTTAATAATAAATTTTTTTATTTTCTGATAATTATTAAAACCTATTGTGTTGTTTTATTGAAACATATAAAAAGTTTATGAAAAATGTTAAAAAAATTATTCATATAGAAATGTAAGAAATAGTTTACTAATTATTCTTTTGGAAAATGTAAAATAGTTTTAATTTGTATAGTGTTTTATTGATAGATTTATATAATGAGCAACTTAACTATAAAACATCATTTTAACCTTTTAACTTTTAACGTTGAATTGCTATTACATTGAATTTCATTAAATTGCCTTAGATTANAGAGAGAGAGAGAGAGAGAAGAGAGAGAGAAGAGAGAGAGAGAGAGAGAGAGAGAGAGAGAGAGAGAGAGAGAGAGAGAGAGAGAGAGAGAGAGAGAGAGAGAGAGAGAGAGAGAGAGAGAGAGACAAAAAAGAGAGAGAGAATGCATGTAGAAAACAATTATCCAAAATTTCAATTTATCTTGTGTCGATCGTATTGTTTCCCGCTCGATACATGGTCATTTCAGATGCACTAAGTTTTGTAAACATCAGTCAAACCTGGTGACATATTACCAGTTTTCACGTCATCATTAAATATAATTTAACGTGTGCATCCTCGTTATATCTCATTCGGTTTTACATAAACTTTCGCACGATGTAACTTTCGGAAATGTAGTAACTGATATTAGATTTAGTGAAAATAAATGTATGCATGCAGTAATTCAAAAGATCCTTCATGCATATGTGTGCATACATTTAGATGTAAAAATTTTAATTTTTTTTAATGTGGTAATTGTTATAAATATTGTTTGATAATAATTATTAGATAATGTATAATAATTATTTATCAATTTTCAAAATATAACAAATATTATTTTGTATTTATTATTAAAAAATATAAAAAAATTATTATCAATTTTCAAAATATAAAAAATATGATTAAAAAATATTTCAAATTATTTTGAAAACAAGTTGTGTTAATTCATTTTATACTTCATGCTTATGTATCTATGCACTGTATCGTATTTCAAATCAAAATTATTTGCAAGTTGAAAGTTAATAATCACAGTGTATCACAGTGCAAAATCTAGCTCAACGATAAAAAATTAAGATATCTCTATACATAAAAATATGAGGAGATCAATCAACCGAAGATACTAATTATTTATCATTTCTTTTCATACAACTAACACAAGATGAAAAAACCGGCTTTTCGGCTGATTGTGAATTTAAGAATTAAGACATTTAAGTGATATTTTAAATAAAAAATATTTTTCTTGGTGATTAAAAAATGAAAAAATATCTATATCTGCAAATGTATATAATAAAATGCATAAAATAAAATGCATAAAAATAAGATTTTAATATTATTTTATTATAAATTTATTTTTAAAATTAACTGAAATCATTTTTCTCTCTCTCCAAATTTATAAAAAAAGAAACTCATTAAAGTATTGCATTTATATTATTTGTTAAGTCTAGCTTTCGATATTTATTTTTGAATTAAAATTTTGGCGAATTAAATTGACTCGTTTAAATTTCTTATTTTATAAGTATTTTACAATTAATATTTCTATGAAATCCAAATAGATCTTGTGCTAAAAATTATCATTTTTACATATTTTTATGATTATATTATAAATTTATTATATATTTCGATGTAACATTTATTTCATGTCACAATTTTTACAATTGATTACTTATACAAAATAATCTTTAAATGCTAATAATTATTTAACAATACAGAAAAAAAACAAATAATACTTACAATGTAGCTCTAGAAATAAAAATATTACATATTTAAACGTAATAGCTATTTATATAACATTTTCCAGCAAATAATTTTTTATTGATAAATTGCATTATTTGCATGAATCAATCAAGCGTATTTTGTTGCATTGTTATGTTTTCGTATAATGACGATAAGCATATCAGTCTGTTTACGATCTTAGACTGACGAGAGTTCGTGTTGAGTTCTATGTTGATTTAAAGAATGGATCGAAAAGACGTTCTTCACATGCTATTCCATTCGAATTGCGTCCGACAAGGCGCGCGACGCGACTCTTTCGCGAGCTGTTGGCTGTGGCTTTCAGCGAAATTGCATTCTGCATACATTTCACGTGTAGACACGCCAAACCACAAGATAGCTTGAACATATTGTGTTTAGCGATCCATTAGAAATCTTCGTCTTGCCCGACTGTGATGTTCTCTTTTGTGAATAAATATTTTAACTCTTATTCGATAATAGATTTATATAACTCTAATATTTTTTTAAACCTTATATTTTAAATACAATACAAAGATTGATTCACTTATTTATACGAAAGTACTTATATTAATGTCAGAAATTTAGAATTTTATGCATAACTTTATTTTTTTTAAAAGGTTATGAATATCTTGAAGTCGCTAGTCAAATAAAGGGATCAAAGAAATATAATCGACCAAACTAGCCAGAAATTAATTTATTAGTACGACGTTTCGACCATATGGTTGTGGTCCTTATCAAGTATATACTGGAAAGATTATAAATGATTACTGAATTAGTTAACGGTTTGAATATATAGCACGCTCAACGAATTAAATATAACAATTTTAGTATACCGATGTAATAAAAGTCTCTTGACGAAGTCTCTCACAGACGCATTAATTTCTCTCGAATTCAAATTTTATGTTAAAACAATGTTTTTGTTTAATGTGACTTGTGCAATTTACAAGATTATCATCCATGCCGGTCTCCTGATTTGTATTACATCGGTATACTAAAATTGTTATATTTAATTCGTTGAGCGTGCTATATATTCAAACCGTTAACTAATTCAGTAATCATTTATAATCTTTCCAGTATATACTTGATAAGGACTACAACCATATGGTCGAAACGTCGTACTAATAAATTAATTTCTGGTTCTCTAGTTTGGTCGATTATATTTCTTTGATCCCTTTGTTTTTTTTATTATAACAAATTGAAATTTACAAAACAAAAGAATGCATTTGTAGCTAATTTTGAATGTTTAGACACTCTAAATATTAAATAATTTATATATAAAAAATGTTAAACATATAATATTTAAAACTAATAAAAAATGTTTTTTTATAAAATATTGAAAAAAAGATTACTCATTTATTGCACTTTTTCACTACTTTCACAACTTTTCACAACTTTTTACAACTTTCAATATTAAATATTTTTCTAAAAATCTTAAAATTATATTAATAAAAATATTTTAATTTATGAAAAATATTCATTTTTAATATAAAATTTAAAAATAAATATCCTAATATCTTGTAATAAATATAATAAATATCTTGATACCTTTTTTATTAATATTTTTTATTAACGATTCACATCAAAGAGACCTAAATAAGTAGACACACTATTCTTAAATATTAAATATTTCAGAGTCTAAAGCAATTTGTTAACAAAACAAATTATTTTTATAAAAATTAAAAATAATAATTATATTACATATATATATATATATATATATATATATATATATATATATATATATATATAGGGTGTCAGGAAAAATTTCGCAGTCTCGAAGTGTAAAGGTAGATTGGTTTAAATTAAGAAGGAAGGTCCTATATTATTTTGCGACATTCGCATTAATTAACGAAAAATTAATTAAACAAAATCGGCCAATTTGCGTGAATAGAAGCGCACGACGACAAGAGTCGTCCCACTCTAACCTTATACTAGGCGCGCGGCGAAGCAGTGAGTGAGGAAGGAATGGTGAGTGAGAAATAAATATTTGGTCAGCGAGCGACCTTTCAGAGATCATCCGTGGCGATCGGCATTGTATTCATCGAGTGAGATATCAACATCGCTCTGGAGTATCATCCAGGCATATCACTGTGTTAAAAAGCAACATTTGGTGTGAGGTTTGGATAGCTCAGTGGTCTAGAGCAGTTGCCCAAAAAGCGAAAGACTCGGGTTTGATTCCCGATCCAGCCACTTGCGTCTCACATATATTTCTAGTCCGTGAATATTGTTTTCTAGCAATTATTCATTGGGCTGAAAGATGTGTGAATACTCTCTCCACAGGATATGCGTCGATGCGGATGCCACGGATAGATTCTGTTGCTCGTTGATTAAATGGGCATATATACACGTCCGACTTCTTCCCACATACATTCCTATCTATTCTGGACTGCGAAAATTTTCCTGACTCCCTGCATATGCTCTTTTTCATTTCTTTTTAAAAGCTGATATTTAAATTTTAACGAAAAATTTTAAAGAAAAAGTGAAAAAAAAATTATATTAATTTTTACATAATTTTTACAATATTAATTTGTACATATACAGGGTGTCCCAAACCATCCGTACACCCCTTTTCATTCAAAAACTAAGCATTTTAGAGAAAAACGTTTTCGACAAAAATTGTATGGTTTTGAGGGGAACATAAAATGGTGTCATTGGTTTGACCTTGGATGGCATCGTTAAGGTCAGGTCAAGGACACCTTTAATTTCTTAAATGGAACCACCTATTTTTTATTGCATATTCTTATAGCTTATGTCGAGAGCTTTCCAAAACACTATAATAAACTATTTTTTCATTCGAGTACTATTCGATTTATGAGGCTTAAAATAATATCTTAATTTTACATAAACTATAAAATATCTAGTAAAATATTTATTTTTCGATTATCTTACTTTAATACTTTTATGTACAAAATAATGAGAGGAATCAATTGGTGTAAAAAAACACATAACTGTTCCGAAGAAAAAATATATACACGGTGGCCCATTTTAATCGACGCATCTGAATATCTCCATTGGTAAGCCGAATACAAAAAAATTGTTCAGACAAAAGTTGTATGGTTTCAAGGGGGACATAAGATGGTACCATTGGTTTGACCTTGAAGAGTTATTTGGAAGTCACATGAAGGTCACCTTCAATTTCTTAAATGGAATCTACATTTTCTCATTACATATTCTTGTAGCTTATCTCGAGAGCTTTCCAAAACACTATAATAAAATATTTTTTTATTGAGTACTTTTCGAGTTATAAGGCTTGAAATCATTTCTTAATTTAACATAAACCGTAATATATCCAGTAAAATATTCATTTTTCGATTATCTTGCTTTAATACTTTTATGTACAAAATAATGAGAGGAATCAATTGGTGTAAAGAAAACACATAGTTATTTTTAAGAAAAAATATGTAATTTGCAATTAACAATTACATATTTTCGAACTAGCTCGCCTAACGGTAGAGGGGAGGGGTCGTTAGAGAAAGTTAATTGATTATGCGAGTCTTCACGGAACCAACAGACGACAAAACGACAATCGACAATTAAGCGAGACGAACACTTAAATAAATTACGCGAATTGAACAAAGAAAGATAACAAGTTTATTACTAGAAAAATAAAGTAACAATACGAGTGATCAATAATAGATTAATAACAAGAAATGGATCAATTTTGAACCTTAAATCAGCAATCAATAAGAAGCGATAATTCATCCGAGATTAATAATTCCTTACCGAGACATTGGTTCGCTATTAATTCCACTAGAAACGAGAACGAATCATATAAATCAAGTTGAAACGACGGTTCACAATAAATTCGAACGACATACGAAAGCGAAAAATACAATACCATTAATCCTGGCACGAAAGATGCGACGGTATTCTGAGCAAATATCAGCTCGCAATCGACAACGAAAACGAGAGCGCTAAGACAATCCGGTTGTTTACCCGAGCCCGTTTTTATGGCCGGAATTCGCTGAACTGAGCGAGACTTTACGGAATACAAAGGATTTTCGGCACGCAAATACTCGCGGATAATACTCAAACGATATCGTAATTTCAGCAGCCCGATCGACGACTTATCGCTACAGACTTTTCCCCGCAATTTCCTAGTTCGCGACACAAAATGACAACTGAATAGCTCGACAGTCCAATGAACTAGAGATCGAAAATAATTAATACTTTTGCGAAGACAGATCTTGTATGCGACAGGCGAACGATATTTTCGATATTCGATGGCCGACGGTGGCCGGAGATTTTCTCTGCCGGCGTTTTGCCTCTTTCATCCGCGCAAGCAGCTCAGATTTCACCCTCGATCGTACTTTGGCGATTATTTCGCACCACGACAAATTCGACAGATACAAATTATCCTTTATTACGCTCTATCCGACGGCGTAATAAGCGCGACGAAGACGCCGATATTCTCTTAGCCTTCACTAGTCGGCGGCGTAATAAGCGCGACGAAGACGCAAATATTTTCACGCTCACACTACAATAAAATACCATAAACGCTCCTACGCACTCTTAACAATCGACGACGACGTACACGAAATCCGACACAAGAATCGCCCTGAGATAATTTACGGGAATATTCACGTGGCAACGACACGACACGACGACACGGGCGGCGTACGCTTTTCGCGATCCTTCGCGCACGCGGTCGATATTCGGCGGTCGATGGCTACGCGTAATGAATACCTCGAAACCCGGAGAGAGACGAACGTTGCCTTATCAATCTAATGCCGACGTTACGATGGTCCTTCCTCGGTCGCTTGTCTCCGGTCGCCCGAAAATACGCAAAATATCACCGTCTCGGCAAACGGCTCGAGCGGTCGCGAAACACGAAAAAGATGGCGACGGCGGCAGAACGGCCGGCACGCGGACGAAATCGCGTACGTGGCTCACAAAGAAAGATGGGCAACCTCACCGATAAGTGTCCTCCTGCAGGGGATGGTCCTCGGCCTCGTCCTCGACTCGGTCTCTCGGCAGCGGCGACAAACACAGAAAATTTGGCACAAGCGACAACGAAATGACAAGACGACTTATTCTCGCGAGCGTCCGCACCAGAATGATCCTGGGATCTCGCGGCCCGGGGTCGATAGCGGCGTCAATGACCGCTTAGTGGGATGCGCAGCCCCGCGGCCAATCAGGATACGGCACGCAAGAGGTCCTGGCGTCTCGCGAGATCCGCGGCGCTTTAGCGCTTCGCGCGCAATTAATTCGATTTGAATTGTTACATTGCTGTCGCAGGCCCCTGTACAAGGGCCCGTTGGAGGCTCCGCTATCGTTTGTCCTCCTCGGAGGGTAGCGTTGATCGGACTTCCGTCCTCCACCCTGGGACGCGGGCGAATTCCCCTGGTATCGTCCTTTCAAGCGCTATTATCTCCTCCGCTCGCTGTCGACAAGCGTCTTGCTGCAATCTTCCTTGATGTTCTTCCGGTCCTCCGGATCTTCTCCGGCGAGGTACCCGTTGTCGTATTTGACAAACAAACAAAAATTCGATACAATTAATAAAAATCTTAACAAACTAACGATAGCGCTCGTCTTTCCGGGGATTTTTGATAACGCTCTCTCGAGGTTGATTCTGGCGCGGCCGCTCGGCCCGCACCCCGTAAAATCTCGGGGCGGGTGGACGCTTTAAAGGACGGCAACGTCACAATATATATATATATATATATATATATATATATATATATATATATGTATATATATATATATATATAGGGGAAACCGGGGGGCAAAAGTAACAAGCCTCCTACTAAACTATACAATATGTTGAATAATTTGTACTATATAGTCAAATGCGTATGCCCCGATTCTCTTCCTTTTCAGCTAATTGTTGTAGAACGATCGCGCCGATTGCATATACAGGAGTGAAATTAGTGTATTTGCATTATTCACCTAAGTATTTCTTGTTTTAGTTTTTTTGTATCTATGCCTAATTAAAGTATATACGAGGTGTGTTCAAAAAAAAGGTGACTTCAAATTTCGCGGGCTACGTACATTCGATTTTGGAATTTTTTTTTTGTTATGTTGGTACACATGTCCCCAACGTATGTTGACATTATCAGCTGTTTTGCATGTTTGGTTTGTTTTTCACAGATATAAGAGTTAGACGTGTTTTGGTGTGCTTGGCGATAGAAAAAAATGGATCAAAGAATCTGTATTAAATTTTGTGTGAAAAATAAAATTAAGTGCTCTGACGTACTTGAATTGTTGACAGCGGCATTTGGCGAGTCTATTCTGAGCAAAAAAAATGTTTACAAGTGGTACAAGCTCTTCACAGAAGGTCGAGAAGATGTTAACGATGCCCGCCCTGGACGCCCCAACATGTCAACAACCGATGACAACGTTGAAGCAATGAAGAAAATTGTTATGGAGAATCGTCGAATCACTATTAGAGAAGTTGCTGAGGATGTCGGCATATCGGTTGGCTCATGCCATGCAATTTTTTCAAGTGTTTTGGGCATGCAACGTGTGGCGGCGAAGTTTGCTCCGAAATTGCTGAATTTCGACCAAAAACAACATCGCGTAGACATTGCTCAGGAGCTGTTGAATGCCGTCAACGACGATCCAGATTTGCTCAAAAGGGTCATAACTGGTGACGAATCATGGGTATATGGCTGATGTCGAAACCAAAACCCAATCATCCTAATGGAAGCGGCCAGAAGAGCCAAGACCGAAAAAAGCTCGTCAAGTTAGGTCAGATGTGAAGGTTTTGCTCACTGTTTTCTTCGATTACAATGGCGTGATGCATCGTGAGTTCTTGCCATGCGGTCGTACGGTCAATAAGGAATATTACCTTGAAGTTATGCGCCGTTTATGTGAAGCAAACGGCACATAACGGCGCATTACGAAAAAAACGCCCGGAATTGTGGAAGAACCAATCGTGGATATTGCACCACGATAATGCGCCAGCTCACACGTCGTTGCTTGTTCGTGATTTTTTGGCCAAAGTCAACACCGTAACCATGCCTCAGCCTCCGTATTCACCAGACTTGGCCACCTGCGACTTTTTCTTGTTCCCAAAACTGAA
>NW_020229544.1:0-68873 GCF_003227725.1 Camponotus floridanus
AAAGAAATGTTTTTAATTAGTGTTTAATTAAATTAAATTTAATTTGCAAATTTAAGCAATTTCAATTTTAATCTAGAGAAAATTATTTAAGTACCATATAATTTTATTAGTTTTATCAATTGTTTAAATTTTGGTTAATTATCTATCGTTTTTTATTTATAATTTTGTCTTTACAAGTTTCATAGATACTTTATTTAAAATATTTCAATTTTTGTTCAGTTGGGGGGGATTTTAATAAAATATAATATGTCTTGTTAATTTTCAATGGCACTTTTATTTATTATTGTAAAAATATTTTAAACATTTATTATTCTTGGTATTTGTTATGTTATCCTTCTTTTTGAACGATAATTAAGTCGATAACTAGTAATTCTTGATTTTATGATATTATTTAGAGGGAGAGTTCCGTTTGATATTTATATCGAATTTTTGTTTTGGTAATTTCGATTTATTAAGTATCGCGATATTATTTAGTGCATAGCTATTATTTATTTGGTTTTATGATTTATAGGTTATACTGGGAGCAGTATATCGATGGTCAAATGGAATAAAAATATTATCGTCGTGAGGGGTTACATCTATATACCCAATATGTTGGAATTATTATCCAGAGATTGTATACGAGAGCATTTTCACCAAATTTGGACGTCATTTTTTTGATGATTAGTCGACTAGTGTGGTGATCTTACTTGGTTATGGTATCATGGTTATATTATTTTTATAATCTATTGTAAAAGATCTCGAAGTTACAACACTTTTGGTTGGTAAATTTGATTGTTAGCAACAATATTTATAACCTTCTAGTGAGTAGGACTGTTATTTTAGAACTATATACGGGCCTATTAGGACGTGTACTTATTTTTGATTAATTAATCGATTATACGTTTGATCTACTTGGTAATGGGATCACAATTATGCCCTTAGTATATCTCTATTGTAAGATATCGAAGTTACAAACATTTTAAATTTTTGGTTTCATGGGGTTGCCTTCAAATTTTACTGTTAGAGTAATCACCGGGAAGCTACTAAGAAGTCGTCCAGATTTTTATCGTTAATCTTTTATTCGTTTAATGAATTATCCTAACAAAGTCTACGCCAAGTATTGGCTTTATTTTTGTATTAATTGTTTTTATTTCTTTTACAGGTTACCGAATGGAGCGTACATATATTTATATACGGGGAAGAAGAGGGTTGATGGATCAACATTTCTACGTCGAAAATTACAGGGGTTATTTTCAACGCATAATTATAAATATATATATAATATATATAAATATATTATATATATATATATGTTTTTAGTTAAGACATCGGTGTTGTAAGGATTTTGATTATATAAGTATTTTTAATGGTACTGCTATAAGACGTACTTATAAATATTATGTTATTATATTTTTAACACGTTTGAAATATTTATTATTATATTTTAATTATTTAAAGGCGATTGTGTTGCTCTTGTGATTATATTAATATGTTTTCTGTCATGTCTATGCATATTAATTGTTTAATCAATTCCGTCGAGTAGTTTATCAAGTTTGTCGCTAAAATTTAATTATTACATTTATTTCGTTAATATTTGAATTTGATTCTTCCAATTATATTTATTATTGATGTTTCATTAAAATTTTGAGATTCGTTAACTAATTAATTTTTCTTTTTCAGGTGCAGGACTACCGCGGCTTTACTTTGAATGATATTTGGATTTGTCGATGTCGAGGTGGATGATTATTAAAAATCGCTCACATCGCGGGATTTTATATAGATCTTGATTGTTAGTATTAATTTCTTTTAGAGGTAGTTAAGGAATACAAGGTTTAAAATTATATTATTAACTAACAAGAATGTGTATACGTATATGTATCAAAATTTTAATATTGGTTTGTATGTCTTAAGATATTAATTTTATAAACGGCATACAATAAGATTTTATAAATGTCGATACTTTTGCTTTATATAAATGAAATATTGAATTATCATTAATCATATAATAATTTTAAATTTTGATTAATGCATTAAGATTTCGATTGTTCATATATCAAAATGATTTTATCTAATTTATTACAATTTGTTTAGGAATACTGTTGCTGGAAATATCTTTTATTAATTCTCATTGGTCAAAGCATTGATTTCTCAAGGGATTATTATTTTGTCTTAGTTTATTAGCGATATCCGTGTAGGACAAAAATCGTCGTGTTTAATATATGTACATGTATGTGTATTAATTATATTTTATTATATATTTTTCCTACACGTTATTAGAGAATATATATATATATATATTCATTGGGGAAAAGGAAGCTTATAAATCATTTCATATTTATGGTTTGATAATCATAAAGAAATTACATAAGTAAGCGTAATGTTTCCCTTTGTATGATTATTGTATATATTTATAATGTTAACTTATTATTCCTTTTGTTATTACAAGGGATTCCATATATGTATATATTAATTATACGAATTTAATTTTCTATAACATGGCGATTGACTATTATTGTTAGTAATTTGCCTTACGCGTATTTATTTATAATTGGGTTATGTAATATATGCATGTGTCCGATTTACATATTATTAAAATTTATATCCTTAGTTATTGGTTGGACATTTGTCATGAAATCATTTAATATTAATGTGCAGTGTTAAATTGAGAATTTTTATATTTTGATTATATTATCTTGGAGGGTCATTATTCCTTCAATTATTATATAGGAAATTGTATATAGGCCTTTTATTAATTACGACTGTTCTTTTTCAGGTTTCTAGTGGTGAGAATCTACAATTAAGAGAGAGTTTACGTGGAAAAAAGAGGGATGTTCAAGCTTATAATTTGTGCTACAAGATTCCAACGATATATATAAGCATAGACGTTCTTATTATTATATTTTTATTTATTCTTTTGGTTCAACAAAATGGTTTATAAATCAATTTTATTTCATTGAGAAAAAAAACTCTTATTAATTTCTGGTTAGCACATACTATATTTATTTAATAAATTCTGTATGTCATAAAGACTAATTAGGGGACTTTTACTTATCCGACAGACCAAATAGAAACAGATACGGATTTTAATTTTATTTAATTTATTCTCTTGAATTTTAAGTCATTATATTTATAAATTTTGTTGATGATCAACAGGTACATTTCGTTGTTCCATTTTGTGTATCTATGTGTATGTCTTGTTTAATAATTAGGTTAGTAGGATCAATATAGCGATTTTATTTCAATATATGTAATAGAATTAATCATGATCAGATATATATATAGATATAGCATATGTATATTTTGAGTAAGGTATAATTTGAGTAATATTTGAGTCTTATAGTTCTCCTAAATAGTAATGGAGATGTTAGACACAAAATTTCAGATACATATGTATATATAAGAGGCGGTATTTATGCTTGTTTAAAAATGTAATCTTATTTCAACAAGTCTGTTGGTCACGGTATTAGAGTTTATTATTAAGAGTGTCATGTATAAGAGTTATAATTTTTCTTTTGAACGTATTGTACGTTTGTTCTCGGTTATTTGTTCGTAATGTAATGAGTACGTATTTTTTACTGAGTGGCTTTATATGAATATATATATATGTCACTATTATAAAGACGATTTTATTTAGTTTTTGCGCAGAGTTTATTTTATTAATTATTTGAATTAAGCATTTTTTGCTTATAAATCAAGTCTTTGCATCTCCTTTTATATGGTTAGGTCCTTAAGGTTATATTGTTAATAATTATTTAAAAGGGGCTTGTGGAGCAATTCCATTAATGTTAATCGTTGAGGGTTTTGATTCATACTTATAAGAGTGTTTCTTGTCTCTACTGGAAAATATGGGATTATTAGATTTGGCTTATATCGATTGGTTTCCCTTTACAGATTCTTAAAATTGGGGATCTATGTACGAGTATACGCGTATAAGGCGGAAAGTATTCTAACTATTTGAAGAGTGCGGATTATATATACTTATCGGAAGGATAATTGATCTTACATTTTACGATACTTTAACTAGAACTTAAATCTATTCTACGTAAGTATATATATTTTCTTTTTCTTTCCTTTCATATATTGTTTTTTTGGTTATTTTCATCTATTGTGTTTTTTTTTGTTAACAAAATGAATCGTTATCGAATCTGTTTCATTACGATTGATTGTTTGAATAATGAGAAATATTTGTAAATATATATATATTCTAGATTTGAAATTCTTTACATTATTATGGCTTTAAGATTTTCAATATTTTTAATTAAAGTTTATTCAATAAGTTTCCAATGATAACGGTTAGGTTCATTTTGTTAGATTTTGTCTATATATATATATATATATATATATTTAAATATATTTGCTAATGCTGGTTTTACGGTTAGTTCCACTAGTATAACGAAATTTTATATAGAGTAATGACGATATGATAATATTGTAACATTTTATTGATATTTTCTATAATTTTCAGGTATTCTGTAGCGACTTTCAATGAGTGTACTACACATATGCTATCAGCGAGGGACAGATATATATATATAGACGTTATTATATAACAATAGTAGGTAAAGATTATGATATAGATATAGTTTTGGAATTTTAATATGCGATATAGTATAATATAAAGATTTTGAAAATTTTTTATTGCGGGACGTAACACGTGCAAGGCCAAGTCCAGCACGTCGCGTTATCTCCATTGGAATTTTTAAACATCCTCTCCCGACCTAAAGGCAGAGGGAAGATCTAAATTCGCGCTCGCATGAGTGCAGATCAAATTAATACATCTACTTTTCTTTTATAATTAAGCATTAACAAAGTATTTTCTATTAATATTATACTATTATCCAGTATCATATACCTCTATATATATATATACCGGGTGTTTCAGACCACCCGTACACCCCATTTTAAAGCAAAGGAAGTGGTTATTTTGAAAAATGTTTCAGACAAAAGTTGTTGAAGATAAAGTAATGCATTACATGGGTAAATTTGATTGACCTTGGGTGGCGTCGTGAAGGTCATGTCAAGGTCGACTTGAATTTTTTAAATGGGAACCCCTATTTTTCATTGCATATTCTTGTAGCTTATCTCGAGAGCTTTCCAAAACACTATAATTAAGTACCTTTTTATTAAGTACTTTTTGAGTTATAAGGCTTGAAATAATTTCTTAATTTTACATAAACCATAAAATATCTAGTAAACCATTCATTTTTCGATTATCTTACCTTCATACTTTTATGTACAAAATAATGAGAGGAATCAATTGGTGTAAAGAAAACACATAGTTGTTTCTAAGAAAAAATATGTAATTTGCAATTAACAATTCCATATTTTTTCTTAGAAACAACTATGTGTTTTCTTTACACCAATTGATTCCTCTCATTATTTTGTACATAAAAGTATGAAGGTAAGATAATCGAAAAATGAATGGTTTACTAGATATTTTATGGTTTATATAAAATTAAGAAATTATTTCAAGCCTTATAACTCAAAAAGTACTTAATAAAAAGGTACTTAATTATAGTGTTTTGGAAAGCTCTCGAGATAAGCTACAAGAATATGCAATGAAAAATGGGGGTTCCCATTTAAAAAAATTCAAGTCGACCTTGACATGACCTTCACGACGCCACCCAACGTCAATCAAATTTACCCATGTAATGCATTACTTTATCTTCAACAACTTTTGTCTGAAACATTTTTCAAAATAACCACTTCCTTTGCTTTAAAATGGGGTGTACGGGTGGTCTGAAACACCCGGTATATATATATATATATATATATATATATATATATATATATATATCTTTTTCTCATCTTTGATTCTTTTCCTACTTTCTTAATAATTAATATTAATTAATAATAATAAGTTAAAATATATACAATGTTCAAAATATATTCACTAATTTTAAAATTTAAAATATGTTTAAAATTTACTCTGTTATCAACAAATATCCAATATACCAATATTACAAAATGATATGCTTGATTCTAAATTGTGTGATTTTATTCTATATACTTCGAAAAATGTTCAAGATAATCAATATCGTAATAGATAAAATCGACCTATTGATTTTCATCTATTATATTACACGAAGTACTTCTCTGAATATAAAACATTCGAAGAAAGGATATTAATTATATGTCAACTTAATAAATAAATTCATTTTTTCATCTAAAATATTTAATTCCAAACATTCCATAAACATATAGTCATATAATATTAAATATAATATTAAATTAACATCACTAAAACTTAAAATGGCATTCGAAGCAGATTTTGAAGAAGTTTTGAACGCAGCTTTACCCGAAAGAAGAGAAACTGAATTTGATGAATTAATAGACTGTTTAACACCAAATGAAGTTGGATAAAATTCAAATTTTTGATTCGACAGTGTACGTATTCTTTATAGTTCTTTATAGTTATTATATACAAACTATTATACAAATTACGTATACAAATATTATACACATTACATTATACAGGGTGTCCCATTTTAATCCCCCACCCGAAATATTTTGAAAAGTAAATGTTTTAGAGAAAAATGTTTCAAACAAAAGTTGTTCAGGACAAAGGGGGCAATAATTGTGCATTATTGGTTCTGACCTTGAAGTCAATGTTCAAGGTTATTTGAAGGTGACATTGATTTTTTTAAATGGAAAGTCCTATTTTCGACACCGGATTTGGAAAGAGCGAGAAATTTTGCGTCCAAAATGGTACTTTATAATTTTTTTATGTGACCTTCAGAAGGTCAAATGTTGAATCGTCTGGAAGCTTTTTAACTTTAGATTCATGGGCAAACAAATACTTGGGTAGGACTTGGTGCCGACGAACTTTTACCATTTTGACCTTGAGGGCAATTTTTAAGGTCAACACGAATACCAATCCGGGATGAAAGGCGTTTAATTCGAAAAGTCTGCATACCGCTGGCGTTAGCGTCATCCAACATGCACCCCGCGGAGGTCGCACAGTCGGATTTGCATGCCTTCGGGGTGCTTGCATTTTGGAGAAGGTATGTCTGGAGAGGGGGAGGGTAGGGCGAGGAGGGGTGGTTCGGGGGGGGAGGGCGCAGCCCCCTGATTCATAATTTGAAATGATCTGAAATGAAAATGAGCATTCGCTTTCTCTTACCCTCGCATGTAGACTGACACCAATCCAATCCCATCAATCCAATCCCATCAATCCAATCTCTCCAATCCATCCAATCCAATCCTATCAATCTCAGTAATCCGATCAATCAAATCCGATCTGTTCAATCCGATCAATCCGATCAACCTGATCAATCCAATTCGATCAATCCGATCAATCCAATCCGATCAATCCGACCAATCCATTCCGATCAATCCGATCAATCCAATCCGATCAATCCGACCAATCCATTCCGATCAATCCGACCAATCCATTCCGATCAATCCGACCAATCCATTCCGATCAATCCGACCAATCCATTCCGATCAATCCGATCAATCCAATCCGATCAATCCGATCAATCCAATCAATCCAATCTGCATCCGTACATCTGTTAGTTCGTGCATTTCTGCATTCGTGCATATGTGCAGCCACACATTTTGACATTCCTACATTCCTACATTTCTGAATTCGTATTTTTCTGTGATTGTGCATATCTGATTTTCTACGTTTTTGCATTCATACATTTCTGCAATTACACGTTACTTCATTTGTACATTCATGCATTGCTGCAATGGTTCATACCTGCATTCATGCCTATGTGCATTCGTACTCTTCTTCATTTGTACATTTTTCATTCGTACATTTGGTCATTCCAACATTTCTCCAGTCCTACATTCCTGCATTCGTATTTGTCTCATTGTTTTTTTAATTTAAATATGTTTCGTTTTCTTCCTTACATATCTTTCAAAAAAGATTAGGAATAGTTCATCCAAGAAATTTAATTTCTTTAAGTATTTATTTGTATTTAACGCTTCGTTTGTTAGTTTTGTGTATAACATTAGCTATTATAATTTTTTTTTTACATATTGGAAACAGTTCCGCCCAGTATTCTTAACTTTGCAAATCAAATTTCTTTAGTTTCTTTTTTCGTAAATACAATCATGTCTGATTATTTGCCAAATGAAATTGTGGACATGATTAAGATTATTGGAGAAGCTAGGAGTAATTATTCTCTAGCCGAGCGTCTATACGCCCAGAAATTTCCAAATAGGCGACACCCTGATAGGAGGACAATGCAAAGACTTTGCACAAGAGCCGAGCAAGGTATTTTAAAACGAGTGCGTAAAAAAACAGGTCCTGCTGAAAGAAAGTCGGTAACAGTTTTGGCTGCTGCAACTGTAAATCCTCAAATTTCTACGAGACAAATTGAAAAAGACCACGGTATACCGAAGTCAACGGCGAACCAAATTTTCAAATCGAACAAATTTCACCCTTATCATATCCATATGACACAGAAATTGGAAGAGGGTGATTTTCCACGTCGTCTAGGATTCTGCAACTGGATGCAAGGTCAGATAGATGCAAATCCTGCATTTGATGAACAGGTTCTATTCAGCGATGAAGCCACATTTACAAACAGAGGTGACGTTAATAGACATAAGTGTCACTATTATTCTGATATCAATCCTCATTGGAAACGAAATAGAGAATTTCAACGACAATGGTCTATTAACGTCTGGGCCGGTATTGTAGGTGACTACATTGTAGGGCCATTTTTCTTCGAAGAGCATTTAAATGGAGCTAATTATTTAAATTTCCTACAAAATGAATTGCCACTCCTTTTAAGGTATGTACCGGGCAATACATGTCGAAGAATGTGGTTTCAGCAGGATGGGGCACCCGCTCATCGATCAAGACTAGTTAAAGAGTACTTAAATGAGCAATTTCCGAACAGGTGGATTGGCTTGGGCAGTCATATTCAGATTTGGCCTCCACGATCACCAGACTTGACACCGTTAGACTTTTTTCTTTGGGGTTACCTAAAGGAGAAGGTCTATGCAACAGAACCGACAACGGTAGAGGATATGAAAGTCAGGATACGAAGAGCATGCCAGGATATTACACCGGACATTCTTCGAAGTGTGAGAGAGTCGTTCAGCAATAGAATTAACCAGTGCATTCAGGTTAATGGAGCGGCATTTGAACATTTCAAATAGAATATGAACTGTAAGGTCTCGACACAAATGCTCTTGCCTTTGTTGACTGGATTGATTATTTAATCTTGCCTTTGTTGGCCGGACACACACACACACACACGCGCGCGCGCACGCACGCACGCACGCACGCACTTACATACACGCACACGCACATACACACAGGTGACGGCAAGGGGAACCACCTGATCAAAGCACCCCGAAGACATGCAAATCCGACTGTGCGACCTCCGCGGGGTGCATGTTGGATGACGCTAACGCCAGCGGTATGCAGACTTTTCGAATTAAACGCCTTTCATCCCGGATTGGTATTCGTGTTGACCTTAAAAATTGCCCTCAAGGTCAAAATGGTAAAAGTTCGTCGGCACCAAGTCCTACCCAAGTATTTGTTTGCCCATGAATCTAAAGTTAAAAAGCTTCCAGACGATTCAACATTTGACCTTCTGAAGGTCACATAAAAAAATTATAAAGTACCATTTTGGACGCAAAATTTCTCACTCTTTCCAAATCCGGTGTCGAAAATAGGACTTTCCATTTAAAAAAATCAATGTCACCTTCAAATAACCTTGAACATTGACTTCAAGGTCAGAACCAATAATGCACAATTATTGCCCCCTTTGTCCTGAACAACTTTTGTTTGAAACATTTTTCTCTAAAACATTTACTTTTCAAAATATTTCGGGTGGGGGATTAAAATGGGACACCCTGTATATATTTCACACGCACACACACACACATTATATATATTTCACACACACACACACACACTCTCTCTCTCTCTCTCTCTCTGTCTCTCTCTCTCTCTCTCTGTCTCTCTTTCTCTTTCTTTTTCCTTTATTTTTTTTTTATTTTAAGATTATATATTCAAAATAAATTTCTTAATTAATTTTTTTAATATTAATTTTCAAAAAATAAATAATAATAATAATAATAATAATAATAATTATTATTATTATTCTAACAATAATAATAATAATAATAACAATAATACTTTCAATTAATAATAATATTGTGTTTTATTTTCAACAATTTCGTTCTTTATTTAATTTAATTCTTTAATTAATTCTCTAATATAATTTCTTTACTTAATTCATTAATTAATTTTTTAATTATAGTGTTCCTGACACTACCTTAATAATCTAATTAATGTAGATTCATTTTTTATTATGGTTATTTTTTCTGTTTTATTTTTTCAAATGTACTATTTTTTTTTGTACCCAAAGAAAGTATATAATTTTATAATTTTATTATTTTATTATTCTTATCTAGTGAAATAATCGGTTATGTTGATGGCATCGAGGCGTCTCGTATTGTTGGTCGAAGTCCACAATATAAATTTTTTAAATTTTATTTAAATAATGGAGCCGGAAGAGGAATACAAGTCGTCGCGTGGAATGAAGATATCGATCGGATTGAGCATTTTATTAGATCCAATTATGTAATTTTTTTTAAATTTTTAAATTTTTTATTTTTTATTTTTTTCTAATTTTTTTTATTATAATTTTTTTTTAATTTTTGAAAATTAAATAAATATAGTTAAACATTAATATAATCTTGAATAGGTTCTTCATTTAGATGGAGTACAAGCTAGAATGCCTAAAATGAGTGTATATAACAACGGTAATGTACCGTATGAATTATTAATTCGAAAAAACACATTGATTAATAATTTAGGAAAATACAATCCCAAAATTGAATCACTTAATCCCCAAAAAGTTTTATTAAGTGAAGCTATAAATACTACTGAGTGTATTAGTAAGTTTTATGTGCACTTATTATTTTAAACGGTAAATATTTAGATGACACAACACATAAAAATTTTATTTTGACATATATTGCAAATGATACATTCCTAAGTAATACCATTTGAATTTTCAGCGATCTCTCTTCGTTCCTGAGATACGCGATTTCGAACTTACATACTTATAACGTATTTTCATTATATCCTAAACATGTTTATATTTTTTGTTTAAAACATTACCGAGGTCATCTTTTCTCATGGTTCCACATGGGTTTGTCACTTTCTATGTGAAACGAGGTCTACCCCACACCACACCTGAGTCAGTGCAAACAAGGTCTACTTATTATTGTATATTTCATATGTTTGTAACTTTCCATGCGAAACAAGGAACTATAGATCTCGTTTCACACTGACTCTGGGATTGTGTAGGGTAGACCTCGTTTCGCATAAAAAATTGCAAACCCATATTCAACTATACAATAATCGTTTCGCGCTGATTCCGGCGTGATATGGCATGAAGGAATTGGTGGTTAAAGTAAATTCTTAAAAAAATATAAATACTCAAGTAAAATACAACACAAAATCGTGACGAATAAATATAAACAAAAAATATAAATGCACAAATAGAATATAACGCAAAAATGATACAAGTAATTTTTTTATTTTAATTTGTATATCTCTTGAACGAAGTAAGACCGCTATAAAATTCTTATGTTTTCGAAATGTTTCTTCTGCAATATATGTCGAAATAAAAATTTTTCGTACTGTAACTTAAAGTAAAAATTATTTTTTCAGCTTTAAAATTATTTAACATATTTTTAACATTATATATATCTCAGTTCTAGAAGGATATATAAAAACCAATTTTGCATCGGTAATGAACAATCGATTAAATAAAATGATAGGTTGTGGTTCAATTACTGATGGCAAATTTAAATTAGAAGTGAGTATTTTAAATGTCGACGATGATGAATATTCAAATTTAAATTTAAATAAAGGTGATAAAATTGAAATCATCGGAACTATGCAAAGTTCAGGTAAAAATATTTATAATAATTGTATAAAATCTATTATTTATGAATATGTTTTCTTTTTTAGAATTAATTTTTTTTTATAAATATCAATTTTTATTGAATTTGAATTTTACCTAATTAAAAATTTATTTAAATTTATAATTTAAAATTTTTTTATAATTTTGTTTTTTTTTTAAATTCAAAAAAATTTTGTTTATGTAAGACAGTTCTCTTTTTAATATTAACTTAATATATCAAAGGAAACAAGTTAATTTTTCCGTTGGTTCTCTTTACCTAATTAATTTTTTTATTCTTATTATTGAAACTTTATACAATTATTACTTTTAATTATTTAATTTTTTTAAACAAAGTTTATAAAGCATATTAAATTAAAAAGCAATTAATTAGATTTGTAGAAGTATCGTCATTTTATATATATCAGTTTCATTTAGATTTATCATGTGTTCACTAATTCTCGATCTATAATGCGCCTTTACCGACTGTTGTATGATTCGATCAATTCTTGTTCCTTTGTATGTACGCTCAGTGCGAGTACGACAGTGATAGAGTATAGACGTTTTATTTGAATAAACACTTTCTAAAGAAGAATAGCAAATTCTTATCCCATAACTGTGCGAATCTCTGACAGGTTATGGGCCCAGGCCACACGAAAGTGAAATTAAGTGAAATTTAAGTAGTAAAGTTAACAATTATATCGAAGATGAATAGCAGCATACAACACATCGAAAAGTTAGTCGATGGAAATTTTGAGGCATGGAAAATGCAAATGAGAAGTGTGCTCGTATATAATGATCTATGGGGATATACAAGCGGAGAGATCGCGAAGCCTGAGACAGAAACAGGCAGATCGACTTGGACAACCAGAGATGAGAAGGCACTCGCACTCATTGTCTTAAGTGTATCAAAGGCAGAATTAGGTCACATAAGAAAAGCAACAACATCTAAACAAGCATGGGACGAATTAGCAAAAATACACAGCTCTAAAGGTCCAGTGAGGAAAGCAGTTCTATATCGACAGTTGTATAATCTGAAAAAGAATCCTTCTGAACCAATGTCACAATATATAAATAATTTTCAAGAAAAAATTAACTTGTTAGAAGATGCAGGAATAGAAATTCCATCAGAATTACAGTCAATAATGTTATTAAATAGTCTGCCTGAGGATTATGAAAATTTCTGTGTGGCGATAGAATCAAGAGATCAAATCCCAACGGTCGAGTTTATTAAAGGAAAGCTAATAGAAGAAGAAGCAAGGCGACAAGGAAGCAACACGAGAGAAGACGACGCGACCTCAGCGTTGATCACAAAGAAGGTGAAAACAAACAGAGAATCATCGACGTATAAACACAAAGGGACGACCAGAAGCGACTTCGATAAGAAGAAATTCAACGGCGATTGTTTCAATTGCGGTAAATACGGTCATCCAGCAAGTCGTTGTCGTATAAAAAGACAGGACGGAGGTAAAGCGAATAAGGCTGAAAAAATAAAAGCTAATGAAAAAGAAGATTCGTTAATCGCAATTTCGGCATTAACTTGTTCAACTGAAAAAAATGAATGGTATTTAGACAGCGGCGCAACAGCGCATATGTGTAATAATAGGAACGCGTTCGAGACTTTATCTAACGGGCCGGTCAATAATATAAGCACAGCTGGAAAAGAAAATTTAACGTCTAACGGAGTAGGAATTGTAAGATTTAATGTTAGATTACGCGGCGAAATAAAACCGGTAAAATTAACGAATGTATTATATGTACCCGAATTAAGAAGTAATTTGTTATCAGTTCTAGCAATGACTGAAAAGAATTATGAAGTAAAATTCTCAAAGAATAATGCGTATATTATTAGACCAGATAAATCATTAGTTTTTAAAGCAATAAAGAGAGAGCGTATGTATGTAGTTAAGCAAATGTCAAATCAGGGAGCCTTTAATGTCAATAATAACTCAAGTTTAAAATTAAAATTATGGCATGAAAGATATGGTCATTTAAATTATAATGATTTAAAGGAGCTATTTGATAAGAAAAGAGTATACGGATTAGATCTGCCATTAAAAAGTCATAGATTACTATGTGAAACATGCGATCGAGCTAAAATCCATGTATTACCCTTTACGGAAGGCACTAGAGCGAAAAAGATTTTGGAATTAGTTCACACGGACATTTGCGGTCCGATAGATGTAAAATCATACGGGAATGCGCGCTATTTTGCAACTTTTATAGATGATTATACACGATATATGGAAGTTGTATTTTTAAAATCGCGTAGCGACATTTTGAAAGAATTTAAAAAATATCAATTACGTGTCGAAAAAGAAACTGGCCATAAGATAATTAAGTTACGTAGTGATAACGCCAAAGAATATACAAGCACAGAATTTAACGATTATTTAGAAAGTCAAGGCATTAAAAGACAATTATCGGTAGAATATACACCGCAACAGAATGGAGTCGCGGAACGTGCGAATAGAACAATTGTCGAAATGGCGCGTGCAATGTTAATAAAATCAAATCTACCCAAGGCTTTATGGGCAGAAGCTGTTAATACGGCAGTATTTTTAAGGAATAAATGCCCTTCGAAAGCAAACAACGGTATTACTCCACACGAGTTATGGTTAGGTCGTAAACCAAATGTTAAATTTTTAAGAATTTTTGGTTCACACGTCACATTCTTAAAAAAAGGCCCAGGCATTTCGAAATTTGATTCAAAAGGTGAAAGAGCCATTTTCGTTGGTAATTCTAGTGAGGCAAAGGCCTATAGATTATGGATCCCCAGTACTACAAAAATAATTAAGAGTAGGGATATTCGTTTTATTGAAGACATAGATGATGAGAAAATAGGATGTATAGATATAGACTTACTATCTGATCCCAATACTAAAAATGGAATGGAAATATTAAAAGATGTAGATGATGAAAGATCGACAACCGAACAAAAAATAAGCGAATCAGAAAATTTGGAAGAAGATTTAGATTCTAATGCATATGAAGAGGTAGATGAAACGTCAAATAAAGAAGTTCCAAATTCAAATGTTAACAAAAGAACTCCAGGTAGACCAAAATTAATAAGAATAGGCAAACCAGGTCCTAAAAAACAATATCATGTAGCTAACGTAGCGATAAATACTTTAGACAATGATCCTGAAACGATAGAAGATGCATTAATAAGGCCCGATAAAGAAAGATGGTTAGATGCTATGAAAAGTGAATATAATTCATTATTAGAGTGCAATACATGGGAGTTAGTGGATAGAGCACCAGACCAGAAAGTAATTTCCTCTAAATGGGTTTTTCATATAAAAAGATTTCAAAATGGAGAAATAGATAAATATAAGGCTAGGTTAGTTGCGCGAGGATGTGAGCAAAAATATGGTACTGACTATTTAGAAGTTTATGCCCCTGTTGCACGAATACAAACAATAAGAACACTTTTAGCCTTAAGTGTAGAAATGGAATATCATGTGCATCAAATGGATGTAACTACAGCATATATACAGGGAGATTTGTTAGAAACAGTTTATATGGAGCAACCCCCAATGTTTGAAAATAATAAAGATAAGATATGTCGTCTAAAACGCCCTATTTACGGTCTAAAACAGTCTGGACGAGCTTGGCAATATAAACTTAGTGAAAAATTAAAGGATATTGGTTTCAATGTGTCTAAAGTAGAGCCATGCGTATATACTGGTAATATTAATAATAATAATGTAATAGTAGTTGTTTACGTAGACGATTTACTTTTAGCTTCAAAATCAATGGAAGCAATATGTAAAGTTAAGCTAGCGTTAAGTAAACTCTTTAAAATGAAAGATTTAGGATCCGTAAATGAGATACTAGGTACGCAAATAGAAAGAGAGGGAGACACAGGTTCAATAAAGCTATCACAAAGAAAATATGTAAATAAGATAATCGAAAATTTTGGAATGAACCAATGTAAACCTGCGTATACTCCTCTAATTTCAGGTGTTAAATTATCAAAGGAAATGGAGGCAAAAAGTCCTGATGAAAAAAAAGAAATGGAAAACAAACCATATAAAGAATTAATAGGAAGCCTCCTTTATTTAGCCAATACGACAAGACCTGATATCTCATTTGCAGTAGGAGTGTTAAGTAGATACAATATAAATCCCGGACTAGAACATTGGAAATGTGCCAAACATGTAATCCGTTATTTAAAACAAACTATTGATTATAAAATAATGTACTATAAAACAGGAAAACCGTTATATGCATATACGGATGCGGATTGGGCCGGTGATCAAGATGATCATAAATCTTGTTCAGGA
This sequence comes from Camponotus floridanus, assembly GCF_003227725.1. NCBI lineage: Eukaryota > Metazoa > Arthropoda > Insecta > Hymenoptera > Formicidae > Camponotus > Camponotus floridanus. The sequence continues at coordinate 16,157 of NW_020229544.1, forward strand.
AACGTACATATATTAGCTGCTGGTCCAGTAAGTTGGCTCTCTAAAAAACAAACATCCGTTGCGTTATCAACGATGGAAGCTGAATATGTAGCTCTTTCTGAAGCGACAAAAGAAACTATTCATTTGCGTAGGTTAATTAAAGAAATGTATGGCGATCAATATGTAAACGTTCCTACGGATATGTTATGCGATAATCAAAGCGCTATAGCATTGAGCAAAGAAAATATGCTCCACCAAAGAAGTAAACATATAGATATAAGGTATCACTTTTCAAGAGACGCTCAAAATAAAGGTTTAATTTGTATGAAATTTGTCTCTACTGACAAAAATACAGCTGACGTGTTAACTAAATCTTTGGTGAAGGATAAACTTCTAAGTTGCGTCCGTTCTTTAAATTTAATGTCCAATTGATTATATAAATATTCCGATAGAGGGAGTGTAGAAGTATCGTCATTTTATATATATCAGTTTCATTTAGATTTATCATGTGTTCACTAATTCTCGATCTATAATGCGCCTTTACCGACTGTTGTATGATTCGATCAATTCTTGTTCCTTTGTATGTACGCTCAGTGCGAGTACGACAGTGATAGAGTATAGACGTTTTATTTGAATAAACACTTTCTAAAGAAGAATAGCAAATTCTTATCCCATAACTGTGCGAATCTCTGACAAGATTAAATATCATTGAATAATTTTTAATGCAAACACTTTGACAAAACTAATCTTTATTAAATTTCAATATTGTTAAAATTTTAATATTATTAAAATAAATTAAATTACGAAATAATTTACTTCTTAAACTTAATTTACTTCTTAAATTCTTTAATTTACTTCTTAAATAAGTAATAAATTAAAATATAATTAATTTAAATCAATAATAAATTAAAATATAATTAATTTAAATAAATAATAAATTATAATTTAATTAATTGAAATTTATTTGATCTTTTTTTTTCTTTTTTTTTTTAGAAATATAAAATATCATTTTTTACATCAATCATTTATACATTTTGTTTACATCTAATATTTTGTCTATAAATATTAATGCTGTGTTTCGAATATATTTATTCCTTAAATTAAACTCAATTTTTTCAAATATTATCTTTTAAATTATTAGCATGCTAAAATTTCTTATAAAAAGTCCAATACGCAATAATTTATTTTCCTTGATATTATAGTTATTTTCAATCAATTTTTAATTATTTCTTTTATGATTTTTATTGAAACATATTGAAACTCTCTTTTTACCTTATCTTTATGTTTCATATGAATTATACAATTTATTAATTAATATATTAATTTTATAGCTGTTCCCCCATATTTAGTTGTAAATAATATCAAAGATATACATCCGAAAAATGGAAAAATGCCGTTAAAATAATTACTATAAGCTGTTGAAATACCTTTAAAAAGAAAAGCAGAAGATAATCAGGTAAATAGCACCATTATGCCAAATAAGAATAAATGAACAAATAAGTATGTTCCCCAAAAACATAAAATTTAAAAATTATATATATAAATAACTTTTTTAAACTAACGTAATTTTTCACTTAAAAGAATTAAAATAATCATAATAAATCATTCAGAAGAAAAATTTCAAAATTATATAATACTTCACAAAATATTTACATTAAAATCGTTAAATTAATTAAATAGTTATCTTACTTCCATTTTTGTTGCCAAACTAAATAACTCCGATATTTTCAATTGTGTTCATAATACTTAATTATATTTTTTCTTGCAAAAATATAATTCCTTAAAGAAATAAATATATTACAATTATTTATAATCCTATATATATTCTAAAGTAAGGAGTTTTAATAATTTTAAAATTATTGATAATTTTTTATATATTTTTCTATAATTATCCATGTTTATTTTTATGATTCTTTTTCTTTAATTAGTCTCCATTTACTATATTGCTTTAAACTTCTTATGTTCTCTTTTCTTTAATTAATAAACATTTTCTATATATTAACAAACAATATTTTTTTCAGATGCAGTATAAAAGAAATTCAAACTAAATTTTATATTGGGTTGGGGAAAAAGTTTCTTCGTATTTTCCGGCAGATGGAATTAGAATCGCATAACCTTGATAATATTAATCGGATCTGTCAATACTTTGTGTGCGTTTGAAAGGTGACATATCATAAAGAAAAAGTAGCAAAAAAGTAGTGATATTTATCTATTCAGTTAAAAGTTATTGCATCTTGAAAATGAGTGAAGAGAAAGAAGAAATTCGATACATTTTAAAATTTTATTTTAAAAAAGGGAAGAATGCAACTCAGGCAGCTAAAAAAATTTGTGATGTTTATGGACATGATGCTGTATCAATACGTGTTGCACAAATCTGGTTCAAGCGTTTTCAATCTGGAAATTTTAACGTCAAAGATACACCTCGCTCTGGTCGACCGATCACTGAAAAAGTCGATGAAATTATGGAAATAATTGAACAAGACCGGCATATTAGCAGTCACGAAATCGGTAAGCAACTGAACATCGACCACAAAACAGTTTTAAACCATTTGCAGAAAGCTGGATACAAAAAAAGCTCGATGTTTCGGTGCCACATGATTTAACAGTCAAAAATTTAATGGATCGATTTTCTATCTGCGAATCATTGTTAAAACGAAACGACATCGAACCATTTTTGAAACGGCTCATAATAGACGATGAAAAATGGATCACGTATGACAATAATGTACGAAAAAGATCGTGGACAAAGCGAAATGAAGTTCCGCAAACTGTGGCAAAGCCAAAATTGACGCCAAGAAAAGTGATGCTGAGTGTGTGGTGGAATTACAAAGGAATCGTTCACTACGAGCTGCTGCCGTCCGGTCAAACAATTGATTCTAACCTTTACTGTCAACAACTGGAAAGATTACGCCAGGCAATTGAGAAAACGCGACCAGAATTGATCAATAGGAAAGGCGTCGTCTTTCATCACGACAACGCGAGACCTCATGTATCTATAGCGACTCGTCAAAAATTAAGAGAACTTGGCTGGGAAGTTTTGATGCACCCACCTTATAGTCCTGACCTTGCACCATCAGACTACCATTTATTTCGATCTCTACAGAACTCTCTTAATGGTACGAAGTTGGCTTCAAGAGAGGCCTGTGAAAATCACTTGTCACAGTTTTTCGCCCAGAAATCACACAAGTTCTACAGTGACGGGATTATGGTTTTACCTCAAAGATGGCAAAAGGTGGTCGAACAAAACGGCACATATTTAATTTCATAAGCTTCATTTCAAATATGAATAAAATTTGTTTCATTTTTGCAATAAAATACGAAGAAACTTTTTCCCCAACCCAATATTAATTAACTTTATTATTTATTTAAAAAAATAATTTTAATTTCTGTTTGAAAAAGGAAAATGAACAACTTGAGTATTAAATTATATTTGACGACAGACAAAACGTGACAAAACCAGTGCAAGGAGAAACGTGTGCTAGAAGAAGGTGTGGAGCGCCGCCTGTAGAGTTGATGTAAAAGATGAAGGTGTTCACGCCATCTGCATTGTATACTTGTGAAGATTAAGCCGGGACTTATGAATTTTCAACACCTCCTCTTCCTGGCGTCATCTTCATCCAAACAAGACATTGTAATATTTTTGGCCATGTCAGAGGTTTTGTAAGCATGTCCGCCACTTGGTTATTTGACGGCACATAGATGACATTAACATTACCAGCTTCCTGTTCTTGTCGAATGCGATGAAATCGAACCTCAATGTGCTTGGTCCTTTTATGCAATTCAGGATTTTTCGACATCGCTATAGCTGCCTGGTTATCCACTCGCAAATCTGTTGGCCCCGTTTGTTTTAATTCAAGAGACTCAACAAACAGTTTTAACCAAAGCAGTTCCTTCAATGCTTCTGACATTGATATATATTCTGCCTCTGACGATGATAGAGCAGTAACCCGCAAATTAGATGACCAGGCTATTGGTCCATTATGAAGCAGAAACATATATCCAGATGTTGATCTTCTTTCTTCCAGTTCACCAGCGTAGTCGGAGTCACAGTACCCAACTAGATCATCTGATGATCTTCCATGAAAATATAACGAAACGTCAATCGTACCCTTGAGATATTTCATCACACGCTTTACTGCTTTCCAATGTATTTCCTGTGGGTTATTCGAATACCGAGCCAGTTTGCTTACAGCGTATGAAATATCTGGTCTGGATATTGTAGCAACATAAACCAGGCAACCAATTGCTTCTCTATACGGAAAACGTTTTTCCTCAATCTTCTCATTGTCGAATTTAGTTAAATCAACAGAAGGGTCCATTGGAGACGTCACTGATTTACAACTCTCCAATCCAAAACGACATAACATGCGAAAAATATATCCTCGTTGATTAGTGCAAAGTGTTTGTGTCTTCTGATCTTGACTTATTTCTATGCCAACATAACACGATGGTTCATGACATGTAGCTTTAAATTCTGACTTCAGTGAAGTAATGAAGTTGTTTAGGACTTCCTTTCGTTTACACGCCACTAACCCGTCATCTACATATAAACACAGAATCATCCAATCATCCGTATTTGGTTCCTTTACGTAGACACATGGATCTGATTCTGACTGTTTAAGTCCTTGAGATGTGACGAATTCATGGAATTTATTATTCCAATTTCTAGACGATTGCTTGAGGCCATAAATACCTCTCTTTAAGTGACAGACACGATTCGATCCATCTTCGTATCCTTCTGGCTGCTGCATATATATATCTTCTTCAATAGGGCTATTGAGAAAAGCTGTTTTGATGTCAAACTGCATTAATTCCATATTATGCTTAGTAGCTATTGATAAAATGATTCTCACTGACTCGTATCGTACTACAGGTGCAAAAGTCTCAAAATAATCTATTCCTTTGGTTTGACTAAAGCCACGAGCAACCAATCTTGCCTTGTAGCGTTTGATTGTACTATCAGATTCTAACTTTAATTTAAAAACCCATCGACATGAAACTACTGGTTGTCCTTCAGGTAAAGTTTTAAGCTCCCATGTTTGATTTTTCAAAAGTGATGATATTTCATCATCCATAGCCTTCTTCCAAAACGTTAAGTCCGTTCTTGAGATTGCATCTTCATAAGAAATAGGATCCAGTGACACTTTCATTGCTGCAATGTGAGCCAATTTGTTTGACTTATCTCGTAACACTCGATCTGTTGGAGGAATTGGTTTTTGATATGACTTGGATCCGAGGGATCGTCCTCTCTTCTTTTGCTGTTCAGGTTCAGATTCTGATAAAAGAAAAATTACATCTTCTGCTACATCTTTAAAATTTTCATCAGTATCATCTTCAACTGATGATTCTTCAGCAGTCGACTCTTCGAAAACCTCCTCTGGTTCTTCACATGACAAAGGAAAAAGTACTTGATTAATTGTGTCTGCTACATCCTCAATCATGACATCTGCAACTCTTTCTACTATTTTCTTTTCCGGATCATAGACTCGATATACCTTGTCAGTAAAACGGTCATATCCAACAAATATTGTCTTTCTTGTTTTTGGATCCATCTTACGCCTCATTGAATCGGGAATGCGTACAAACGCTTTTGCTCCAAAAACTCGCAGATGAACGACATTTGGTTTCTTTCTGTACCATTCCTTATACGGAGTCGTATTAACAATTCCTCGATTCGGTATACGATTGCGAAGATATGCCGCAGTTCCTACAGCTTCTGTCCATAGTAGAAGTCGATCCTTCTTCGAAAGATTCGTATTGAATAATAACGATCGAGCTGTATCACACAGCGTACGATTTTCTCTTTCTGCCATCCCGTTACATTGTTTTACTTACATTTGGCGGCGATAACTCATGTACAATGTTCATTGTTTTGAGGACTTCTTTTACCTTATCATTCACGTACTCGGTTCCATTGTCTGTTCTCAGTGATATCGCTTCTCTACCTGTTTCCCTTTTAGCATCTTCAAAGAATTCCTTTAATAGCTCCGATATTTCTTCTTTTGACCTCATAAAATAAACTCTTCGATAGCCAGATGCTTCATCTTTTAGAGTCATAAAGTATTTGCACTTATTCCATGACATCGCTCCAATATGACAAACATCTGAATGAAACCGCTGTCCAGGTAAACACTTACGTTTTTCTCGAGTGGGATGGGAACTGATTGTTTGTTTTCCAAAATGACATGGATCACACTCTTCTCTTTTTGTTAAAACTACTTCAAGACCATCAGCGAGTTTATTCTTCGTCATTGCCTTTATCATATTATCACTTATATGACCAAGACGCTGATGCCACAAATTAATTGAGCGAGCTACTCTTACTGAAGCCATTGGTGGTATGACACGAATAAAAGGTATGTACTGGTTATCTATTCTCTTACCACCGAGTACTATTTTCTGACCATCCAATAGTCGCATAGTTCCATTTGCATGATAGAAACCATAACCTTTGGTTTTCTCCATAAACACAGTTGAGAAGAGTGATTCACCATTCATATCCTTACAATAGTATACTGATTCCCATATTCGTTTCTCCCACTTCTTGCCATCAATTGACTTTTCTATTCTGATATCTCCAACGTGAGTCGCTTTCAAAGTTTTTCCATTAGCTATATTCAGCGTAAGTGATGGTACAATTTCTTGAAAAGACAAAAACCATTCAATATTACCTGTGAGATGAACGCTAGCACCAGAATCTGCCGATGATGCCTTTTTCTGCACTTAATTGAAAAGCAGATGATGCTGTTAATCCTTTCTCTGTTTTTGCATCCTTCGATTCCCGTTTCTCCGATTTATCCACTTTTGACCAACAATCTCGCTTAAAATGTCCAAGTTTACCACACTTATGACATTTTACTTTGAATTTCTTTCCAGTGGTTTTTATTGTGTTGCCATCCGCTGATTTTGACTGTAATTTGAAAGCTTCTTCTGATATATCATCTGATCGTCCTGTAATATTTCTTTCAGCATTAGCAAGTTTCTCTAAGAAATTATCTAAAGACATTTCATCAGACAAAAGCGACCAGCTTGTAACAAAACTATCAAAAGTTTTCGGTAGACATCCTAGAATTTTTGCCATCAACAATTTTTCATTTAACTTATTTCCAAAATCGTCTGATTCTAGAGCTTCAATTTTTCGTGCAATAACCTTCAATCCTGCTACAAATGTACCAACTGTATCCTCTGAATTCCACGAATAACTGAAAAACTCACGCAGTGCTTCTAACAAAGCATTCAAGGTCTTTGGTTCATAAAAAGCTTTGACCCTTTTTAGAATGTCTGTCGAAGTGTCACAGTCACATACCTGATCAAACGTCGTGTCGTCTAAAGTTGATCGAATAACAGATCTTGCCTTACTGTCTTTCACCTTCCAGTCATCAATTTCCTTTGTGTTCGCAACAGTACCGTCCTGGGTCTTTATTTCTTTCGGCTTCAGCGTCGTTCCTGCAGCCACTTCCCAAATTCGATGACTTTCTAGGATATCACGGATTTCGATCTTCCAACGACCATACGTTGCTTTCGTGAGCTTAGTAACTCTGACACCTTTTAGAAAAGCTTCATCGGCCATTTTTTTTTTTTTTTTTTTTTTTTAATACTTTCCTTTTAAAAGATTTATTCACAATCGTCGTCTAATTCAATCTCAAAAACTTGTGCCACTGATAATAATTTTCGAGCACCTAAGTCTCATAATCTGTTTGAAAAAGGAAAATGAACAACTTGAGTATTAAATTATATTTGACGACAGACAAAACGTGACAAAACCAGTGCAAGGAGAAACGTGTACTAGAAGAAGGTGTGGAGCGCCGCCTGTAGAGTTGATGTAAAAGATGAAGGTGTTCACGCCATCTGCATTGTATACTTGTGAAGATTAAGCCGGGACTTATGAATTTTCAACAATTTCTGTTAAAATTCTTTCAAAATAAAAATTTAAAGCAAAAATATAGAAATATTAATATTATTTGTTAACCTTTAGAGGGCCGGGATTTGAGAGGCATATCCACCTTAGTAAAATGGTAAAAAAGGTATCTTATATCATGGATTGATCATACACTAAGTGTCGATAATGCGTAGCGCCACTATAGTGGCTTTCCGGTCCGGAAGGGATCGACCCGCATATAAAATTTCTTTCACATCAATTTGGAAGTATAAATATGCGTTTCCGATGTATTTTTCGACGTAGAATCCAAATCTGATGTCAAAAATACAATAAACCTGAAAACAACCCCTATAAAATTACAAAAACTACCCCTTTCATCACGTATGATTTCGAAACACCCTCTTCTGATCATAACATGGATAGACGTCACAGAAAGACTTTCTTTCTAAATTTCACAAACAGTTCAGATATAAATTCTGTCTCTGTCATTTAGATTGATTACGTGCAATATATATACGATATTACAATATTTGCTAATCGTTTATCTGCCTCAGTTAATTTTTCGCACCTAGAAAATTTTTGCTATAGTTGCAAGATCTTTTTTTTTTTTTGAGTGAAAAATGTTGTATCAACACAAGTAAAAAAAATAAGTGCATCTCGAGCCTGAATTGAACAAGTTATTCTGGTGCGCCACAATAGTGGTTTTCCGGCCCTCTAAAGGTTAAATGATCATTCAGAAAATATTTGTATTCCAGAAAAATGTATAGCAAATGCAAATTCGAACATAGTTAATGGCAAGTGCGTGGGATCATTTGGAGACAATTTTTTCTTCAAAAATATCGAGAAAAGTTATGATTTTTTGTATATTTCTAGTTTTTGCTACCATGTATCTTTGCAACTAACAATATGCTTTAAATTAAAATTTTATTAAAGTAAACTCTACTTGAAATTAATAAAAGAATGTGATTTTGTTAATAATTTATTTCCATAAGATTTAGATTGTGAAAAAATCTTTATTTTTACTCAATTATAACTCGAAAATTATTGGTATCTTGAAGTTTTTACTGAAAAAAATCGATGATATATGTAACTTAGTTTAGTACAATTAATGTTTTTTTAATGTATGTTAATAATTAAAATAAAATTCTTTATTTATAATTAAAATTCTTTAATACATATTATATGTGTACTTTTTATAATAATTTGAAAATTTAATAGAATGATACATAAATGTTATTAGGATGATTACATAAATGTTATTCTTTACTTTAAAAAATTAAAATTGAAATTATTTATTTAATTTTAATTAATTAATTAATTTTATCATTTTTTATTATTATTATTACATATTTTATTATTATTACATAATCATATGTCATATATTAATTTGTTTTGTTTCATTAATCAAGTATTTCTTTATAAACATAATTTTTTATTTTTTTGTTCGCATTATTATCTTTTAAATAAACTTTCAACGAATCCCAAGAACGAACTCGTGAAAATGCGATATACAGTTGTCCATGACTGAAAATATCTTTTTGAAGATCAATTGTAATTTTATCGAAAGTTTGTTCTTGTGATTTATTTATGGGCATAGCAAATGCCAATTTTACTAGAAATTGTTTTCTTCTAAATGTAAATGGATATATATTTTCGCAATACAAAGTGATACGATTAAGAAAAACAATTTCTCCAATTTTATTACCTGTTAAAATTTCACAACGCAGTAAATTATTATCTAAATCTAAAATTAATAATCTTGTACCATTACATAAACCTTCATTGATGCTAAGATTTCTAATAAGCATGACAATAGTGTATTTTCTTGAATGTAATTTATATGGTGGAAGACATGTTGGATTTAAAGAGTTGATTCTATCAGAATTGCTTCATATATGTCTTGATTATCTCCAGTTGTTTCAAGAGTATCTATACTTGTATAAACTCTTTCTGTCGTTTCATCCAATAAATTTACTACTTTTTCGTTTATTTCTTCAACATCGACATTTCTTGCAGATAATATAACGTAATTAGTCATAATTTGATATTGTTTACGTTTTATAATATCTTCATACATGTCTTTAACCTTTAGAGGGCCGGAAAACCACTATTGTGGCGCACCAGAATAACTTGTTCAATTCAGGCTCGAGATGCACTTATTTTTTTTACTTGTGTTGATACAACATTTTTCACTCAAAAAAAAAAAAAGATCTTGCAACTATAGCAAAAATTTTCTAGGTGCGAAAAATTAACTGAGGCAGATAAACGATTAGCAAATATTGTAATATCGTATATATGTTGCACGTAATCAATCTAAATGACAGAGACAGAATTTATATCTGAACTGTTTGTGAAATTTAGAAAGAAAGTCTTTCTGTGACGTCTATCCATGTTATGATCAGAAGAGGGTGTTTCGAAATCATACGTGATGAAAGGGGTAGTTTTTGTAATTTTATAGGGGTTGTTTTCAGGTTTATTGTATTTTTGACATCAGATTTGGATTCTACGTCGAAAAATACATCGGAAACGCATATTTATACTTCCAAATTGATGTGAAAGAAATTTTATATGCGGGTCGATCCCTTCCGGACCGGAAAGCCACTATAGTGGCGCTACGCATTATCGACACTTAGTGTATGATCAATCCATGATATAAGATACCTTTTTTACCATTTTACTAAGGTGGATATGCCTCTCAAATCCCGGCCCTCTAAAGGTTAAAGAACCATTACCTAAATTTAGTAAAAATTGTGCAAATTCTTTTTCCTGTGGTAAAGTTCTCATATTTTGTGTCAATGAAAATATCTTAAATTGCTTCCAAATTACTAAATTATACTTAATAATACTAAATTTTATCGATAAATTTATAATTTCATGACGCGTTGCTTTTTCTTTAACGGGTAATAATTGTCTGAAATCCCCACAAGAATAACAATTTTACCACCAAAATATAAATCATTTTGCATTATATCACGTAATGTTCGATCCATTATTTCTAATACATAGCGTGGTGCCATAGAGGCTTCTATAATGAAAACATCTACAAGTTTTAAATTTTTAGTTTCTTTAGATTGAACTTTAATGTTCGATGTAGAATCGCTGAAAAGAGGTACAGATAACCCAAAAACTTTGTGTATTGTTTTTCCATTTGGAAGTAATGTTGAGTACCGGTAAATGCCATCGTAGTAATTATTTTGCCTCTACTTTTAAGTAGATAATACAAGGTTGTATAAATGAACGTTTTACCAGACCCACCTGGATTATCAATATAAAAACATTTCTCACTATTATTATTTGTTGTTGTTATTAAAATAGTATCAACAATTTCTTTTTGTATGTAATTGTTCATATCGTCGCATACCTATTGATGTATCTTCTTCAATCTGTTCTTCATTATTTATTTCTTGTTCCTCTATTTCTTGTTCCATTTCAGGAAAATTAGCAATATTTGATCCTTCTTTTTGAAGTAAATTAATAATATGATTATAAACTTTTTTTATTCCTATTATAGATCCAAATCGTCTTATATAATCTTCTGACATATCTTTTTTAAACTCATCCCATAACTTTGTCGGATGAACTGATTGACAATGAATTAAAATTCGTACGAATAAATTTCGAAGTCGTCTTGGCATCATCCTAACTTTTGCTTCATTCATTACACGATACCATTCATCATCATCTTCTATAAGTCCTAATGCTAAACACGCGGCAGTGAAAGTTTGATGTATTTCGTTATTAACTGTTTTTAATTCTTGAAAACTTGTAGTTCCTTTAACATATAAAAGTAAAAGTAAAAGTATATGAAACGTAAATGAAACAATTCTATCTAAGACGGGCTGATGGTATACATACGACCAATACAATTAAAGTATCTTTGACTCCCAGCGATTAATAATTCTGTCATTAATTTTAATTTTTTTAAATACATAATGAGATAGAATATCACTGTATAAATATTGTTTTGCTTCTTCATCTCGAACATTTAATTCAAAATAATTTAATAACATTGTTACTCGTTCTACAGCAGATCTTATTGTATCATTATTAATATTATCATTGATTATTACATTATGTTCATTTGATAAATGAATTAGTAAACGAAATATAGCGTGACTTTTTTCTTGCAAAGGTTTACTTAAAATACGCCAAGATGCTTCCATGGGTCCAACACACCGAGCTTCAATAAAATCTTGAATTTCATCATGATTTATAGTTTTATCTACATTTTCTCCAATAACTACGGATGCAGAATCATGACCTTTATAAATATATTTATATAAATATTTTACAGATCGTATACTCGAAACTATTTCAACATTAATATGATTATTGAATAAAAGTAAGAGCGTTGGATTAAATGGAACAACATATTGATTATCAACAACATATCGTCCAGGTCTTTCGTATAGCAATCCATTATTTCTTCGATGATATCGCGGATAACCATCTTCATCCATAATTGTTTCAGATTGAAATGGTTTTGGAAAATGTTTCGAGCATTTATTATTTATCAAACACCAATCTCCACATGGTCCATGAATCATATGTTTCATTACAATATTATGTAACTTTTATTTTCATTAGAATCAGGAATTTCTGCAGAAATAAATTTATCAACTATTTCAGCATTTGCTATTTTATAATTCTGTTTTAAGATAATCAACAAATGTATATGTGGCAATCCACGTTTTTGAAATTCTATTACATAAACATATGCCAAAACATCACTAAAAATTTTTTGTCTAACAATAATATCGATTAAATAATCTTTTTTTATATTAAATACTCGAGCACATATATCTGATTTATTTGCAGGTTGTTGATTTGGAAGTAAATTTTCTTTAATTTCGCGCCAATTTGGATTACAAATCATAGTAACAAAGACATTTGGTTTTCCATATTTCCGAACAATAGCCATCGCATCTTGATAATGTTGCAACATATTACGCGATGAGCCTACAAATGTTGATGGATTCAAAATTGTACATAGCCAGCGTTGGAAGAAGAAAGTAAATCTGTAATAAATTGTAAGGTTCATCCATGTAATTTTCACACGGCGACTCGTTCTTGCTAATCAGCTAAACATAACATCTGCATACCAAGAATGGCAGATCGATATTCGAATGGACAAAGGAAATGATGAAATTCGCCTTATCTAAGTCCCCACTGACTCGTACCAAGGAGGACCAGCGCCTACCGGCCATGGTCACGGAGGGACCAGTAGATTTTTCTCCGGCCTACAGTTAGGACGAACTCTGATTTTCGCTGATTGTTCACTGCATTATTCTCTGACTTGATTGTATCTACCTATACACTCATATTTTATACAATATACGTAGAGTTAATTGGAAAGTTCTACGAGATTTTATTGAGAACCACTCTCTACCGCCGAGTTTTAAAATCTGTCATCCCTTGGAAATTTCACGCTACTGGATCTTTGAATTCCGAGCGCTACTTCCGACAGATTTAGAAGGAAGGAAGAATCTCAAATTTTCTCCCAGTAAGAAAGGAGTAGTTAAAATTTTGGTGAGTTAAAATTTATTTTTATTTTATCCCTTTCTTTAATTATATTAAAATAGAAATTAATGTTATCAATTTAATTTCTACCGAATTATTAATTATTAATACGTCTTTGTCATTATTATCTTACTTGGTATAATTATTCTGTACAATTCATTATTACCATAGTTATAATTATTATTTTGATTTATAGTTATTACGTTGATTATCCAATTATTTAAGATCAATTATTATTGCTTAATTATTATTAATTATTAATACGTATAATGAAAGAATTAGTAATCTGTGTATTGATCTTGGTTATTTTAATTTTACTCATTCTAGTAGCATTACTTCACGATCAATTGCGTTCTCTTAAATAATTTAATCATCTAGTTATATTATATTATCTTATTTTATCTTTTCATCCTATTTACTCTCATTTAGAATACAATTTAAATTTGACAATAGATCACAATCTCCCTCATCCCCAGTAAACCCGGTGAATGCAGGGTGACTGAAAAACACGGGAGGCATTTGAATACAATAATTATGTTAACCATCTCGGTATTGTAGTTCTCTATTACTTTGTAACCGGGACGTAACAGTATACTTTCCGATTCACGCATGATGCGCATGAAGTGACAGAAAATGTATAGTTCATGTCACGCATATTATACATTTTCTGTCACTTTATGCGCCTCATGTGTGAATCGGAAAGTAATACCTATAGATCAATTATTTGAATCGACCATGCATATCGAATGTAATACTTAACCAAATAATTGCTACCTATGTATCGATTAATTTATTGCAATTGCAATCACTCAGGTAGCAAGTACACGTCATTTTGACGTTTCAAATTGGTCATTCACTGACTATTCTTGACGTCACAAATTGACGTTTTTATGACGTAAAAGTGACGATCTAATGTCACAGATTCCTGACATCATGACATGTACCGCATTTTGACGTCTTTCTCTTAGCATAATAATATATTTAATAATGTTGTCGAATAAAGCACTCTCTAAAAGTGAATCAGTGTATTATCACTGAAAAACAGTAAATAATCACTGATTACAGTAATTATAAGTACAGCGCTGTAAATCAGTGATATTTTATAGAAAGAATCAGTTAATAATTTTGACTGTTTCAGTAATATCTCAGTAATATTTCTTTTGTTATTGCCAGTAATATTAAACTTTTCAATTCATCTCTCTATTTCATAAATATAATATAATAAATATAAAAATATAATATATAATAAATATAAATATAAATATATAAATATATAAATATAAATATATATAAATATATATATATATATATATATATATATATATGTATATATATATATGGCGGTTCGTTCGTTGTGTGTCCGCCTTAATTTCGCGTTCTTGAATTTTTTGGCAGGAGAGGTAGTGCCGCAGGAGAGTGTTAGATGCGCCTCGGAGTGACTACACTTATCAAAGTTTAACTACGTATATTTACAGTATTTACATAGGCCCTGAAAAAGACCGTTTGTATTTGCAGGCATTTACAGGGGGCCCTGAAAAGGGCCGTTTTAAATTACAGGCGCTCCCTATAAGATAGGCTTGGCAGGGTCTTCGTATAGCGGAGCTTGAGTTTCGGACGGTTGTTATTGGCGTCCACCTTACTCCTAGGACGATTGTTGTTTTCGTCCACTGCAGCTGGCTCGGTCTGCGTGACTGCGGTTTGCGTTGACGTCTCCCTGTCCGAGTCCGACTGCGTGCCTTGTTCGGTGGTCGCCGGAGGTAGAGGCGTCACCTGGGTGCTTCGATGCACTCTGCTCGTCACTGCAGTCTGCGTCGCCTTGGTGGATCTGCCAGGTGGTGAAGGCGGTAGAGGCGAGAGGGCTCCTGGTACTGCCCAGTGTCCAGTTGGCGATGTGTACCTCCTGATGCGCACGTCCCAGACTTCCAGAAGTTGTCGAGGTGGCCTGATGAATCTGGGTGGCTCCAGGTCGATCGGCTGCAGCTTCCAAGGCAGGAGCTCGAAGGAAACTCGTCTCTCCGGTTCGGTTCCTCCGCTGATTGGCTGTTGTCGTATGGGCCCTGGTGATCGGGGCGTCGACGTCGGCCGAGGTATGCGGCTCCGCTGGCGAAACCTGCCGGTTACGGGGAGTTCCAAAACTCCAAAAGAGCACTCGAGCTTGTTTGTCTTGTGAGCGGTTTATCCGTTCGTAGCGACTTGCGAGCTGAGACTCGATTTCGGCTTTCCGCGGTCGGCCTTATATACGGGCCCTGCCGGATCTCACTTGCGCGAAGATCGGCGCCTGTATGCTCGCGCTGCCGCGCACTAGTTTGCGCGCCTAGGTTGCCGTGCGCTCAGGCGCTCGGCGCTATACTCCGTTACGCCTGTGTGGCGTATGGCAGAACGCCACATATATATATATATAAATATATAAAAAGTCTGATCGCGAAATAAGTCATGTCATATCAAAAATTTTAAAAGATTTTTTTTATGGGATCGATGTACTAACTAATGAAATTCATAATAAAATAATCGTCACTTCATGACTGAAAAATGACGTCAAAATAATGTTATAGCAAGACGTCAATATAAAGTCATGTAACAATAATCAATCATTTTGACAACATATGACCAAAAATGACTAGTTTGGGACGTCAAAATAACGTGTGCTTGCTATCTGGGCAGTAATATACTATAAAAAATGGGTACACGAAATAAAACTCATCCTATATGCAGTTTCTTGCACTATCACATCTAGTAACATTAATAATAGATTTCTAAGGTTATTTAGAGACGATTTTTCTTCATTGAAAATGTCGAAGGTTTGTAACTAAACCTAAAATTAAAATTTTATTAAAGTGAACTTCACCTGGCTTTGTTAAAGGCCGCAGCACACACTTTTGCATAAGCGCATAACCATAAGCATAAGGAAATTGATTGGTCCCCAAGTATATGCATAAGAAAATGAATCAATCAATTTTCTTATGCTTATGGTTATTCGCTTATGCAAAAGTGTGTGTTGCGGCCTTAATATTTTAACTTTACGAAGTTTGCAAAAAGTATATTAAGTAGAGAAGATCGTCATATTTTAATGAAATGATGGGGCTGATGGCAGAATCTTTGCTTATTTATTTGAATATTTAACATATTCTCAAAAATTACTTTTTTAAAAAATATAAAAAAGTTAATCATGTGTCAGTATTAAATTGTAAAAAATTTTGTTATTGTAAAAAACTGTTTTATGTACAAGACATAGTATTATTTAAAGTACAAAAATGTTACATTAACAAAGTTAATGTGCAAAATAGTTATTTCTTAATTGTCTACAAAAATTAGTGATATCCTAAAAAAATTACCTTTTCAAAAAAAGGTAAAAAAAAGAAGTCGAGTCATCTCAGTAGTAAAACATTATTGTATAAAACTATTTTACAAATAATTATTTTAATAAAAAATTGCTGTATTCAAAAAAATTGTGTAAAATAGTTGTCATAACCATAGACATAGTAAGTATAGACCGAGCATCCATTCTATAAGCGTTAAGCATACGAAAAGAAAGACAAAAGATGTAAGATGAGTTTCTTTCTCTTTTTAATGTCGAAGAAGTGGGGAGCATTTCTCCTCATCTCCTCGCCCCTCCATGACGAACTAGCAAGAGACCGGTCTATACTTACTATGTCTATGGTCATAACTATCTACGAAAATTAATGATATATTTAAATAGAAAATTAAGTCGGGAATAAGAGAGTGCGGTTTTATTTTATGTTTATCAACAGTGTGTGTGTGTGTGTGTGTGTGTACGTGCGCGCGCGCGCGCGCGCATGTGTGGCGTGCGTGTGTGTGTGTGGGTGGGCGTGTGTGTGTGTGTGTGTGTGTGTGTGTGGGCGCGTGTGTGTGTGTGTGTGTGTTAGATGTGATTGACTGCTGATAAATAATGCTCCGCGCGATGATCGGCAGATAAATGATCTGCGCCGGCGTTTCCGATATCTTATATCCCGGCGGTACCCTCGGTGAAAATTCGTGTATCGTACGAACGAGTTTTCCGTTGTTGTACGCGCCCGCGATCACGTTACATTCTATGCGGATAATTCGTATCATTTTCCCGGCTCGAGAATACGATTCGAGAATCCTAGCAGCGATCCAATGTTGTCGGGTTTGCTAAAGTTTAATCTGTATGCGCATTTGATCTCGCTCCTCATCGTTTTGTAATTACCGCGGAGTAGTATCGGATATTCACCATCTTCATAGTTACCGCCGTCAATGTGTTTCTTATCGCGATGTTTCCGTGAAATTGCACGTTTCAAAAATTCATGTATATCTCGCAACTCGTACGATCCCTCGGGAATCGTAATTTCCGCGTCGTCTTTACCAAAATAAAATATATTATTCGAAAAATTCACGTTTGGTATTGTGTGATAAGTCTCAAAATCCGTTAGACTGAGTTCATATTCATCGTCGCTCAAATCTACAGTGGGAAAGAAGTTTGCCGCGAGAACGCTCCTCTTCCCAGTCAACGTGAATGTCATAGACATGTCGACGAAACTGTTTAACGAATACTGAGTTAAATAGCGCGATATCCGTCTTTAAATTCGCACGCATCGACCATTCGAAGAAACTGCAAGCACAATTGTCCGCAGATGCTCTGATCGTAAGTTTGAACAGATGTGTGATTGTACTGTATCTTCGTTACGTTATGTCCGAAATATCGCACCAATTCGATCGGTGGTCGAAGATTGCCGAAACTGTCGAAATATATAACGCGATTCCCCCTCTTTGCGTACGCTACCCAATGAGTACCCGGTCCTTCGACACTATCTAAATTTACGATGCCGTTCTCATTTTGACAAATACCACCGATCGGTAAAGAGTTGCGCATGAAAACGCCTCTAAAATATGGAATGCGCATACGTTTCGCCAGTTGTAGCAATTGTACGTTGGTAGTTGCGCCCTGCGGCATTTTTAACGTTTCTTTGACGTCTTTTTTTTCTCGTTGAGACTTCTCGTCCGTGTTTGTAAGGAGCGAGATATAATCCGCGACCTTCCATGGCTCGATTGTGACGTAGCATCTCTTATATCTGACGTTGCGCGGCTTTTCCGTCGTTCACCGCCTTCGCTACACCCGCCGCTCCGCCGATCAGGGATCCGAGCGCACCCAGCATTGGTAGAATCGGCAATACGCCGCCGCATTTCGCTACCGAAAGTATCCGTTTCTTCGCATTTTTCTTCTTCGTCTTCGTCCTCTTCAGGCCCATACCGAGCTTCGTCTTGGCTTTCATCGCCGCCCAGACAGCTGTGGCTGCGGCTCTTTCACCGAGAGTCGAATCTCTCGCACCGATACGATTTCGCACTTTCTCGGCGAGTATCCTATCCGCTGCATGTCTCACGGTGACATCGTTGCTCCGAGAGTACGCTATATCATGTTCGCGACACGCCGCGTCCAATAAATTTATACCTCGATCGCCTCTGGCTAATCGCTTCTGCAACCGCGTGCCTGGACCGCAAAACTGATAGCCGGGAATATGGAATTCGATCGGAAGCGCGTTTATCGCACGATTTAAGAGACCGCTGCCTCTTACGATCTTCGCTGACATACGTCGCAATCTTTTATCAACGGAGGCGGACCGTCGATGTGCGTTCGCTGCCACGGCTGGTTGTAATGTGTCGCATGCACGAACGATATTGTCGAACCTCCGGATCAACCTTTATATATTCTGGAAGCTTGTCCCACAATCGTTCCACGTAATCACCGAAATTTTGCAGTAAAAGAATCTTCGGGATATACTGCAGTTGTTTGGCGGTAAGCTTGAGAATGTCTCTCTCGTCCGACAGAAGGACAAACATTTTTGATACTAAGCGGTTTCGAGTCGAGATACCTCTATAAATAGGTCTCCTCCTCGCGATCATTCGCAAAATTGGTTCGAAACAGAAAACATGCGATTCGTACGACAACCTTTGACGATACGCGTGACGAATTGCGACGACAGATTACGATCGATGGGGGACAACGCGGAGATGTGCAGACACGGTACGATGCTACCGACTACTATACGTGTGATCGTTTGCGGTCCCTCGAATTGTGATAAAACCCACGTTCTGATAAATCTACTGGAAGGTCCACACGGTGTACGTTTCGAGAACGTGTACGTGTACTCGAAGTCACTGCAACAGCCGAAATATCGGTATCTGGAGAATTTATTGACGCCGATAAACGAAATCGGCTACTTTACGTTCTCGAATAACAGTGACGTCATTCCACCGAGCGAGGCACGTCCAAACTCGATTTTTGTCTTCGATGGCGTGCGACAAGCAAGATACAATAAGAGAGTACTTCTCAATGGGTCGTCACTCGAACTGCACTCGAACACGTCGACTGCTTCTATCTTTGTCAGACGTACGCGAGAATACCAAAACTTCTTATACGCGACAACGCGAACCTGCTGATTTTGTTCAAACAGGACGGTACAAATTTGAAACACGTGTACAACGATAACGTGAATACCGACATGTCGTACGAGGATTTCAGTGAATTATGCCGTACTTGTTGGCAGCAAAAGTACGGATTCCTAAGTGATTAATAAGGACAGCGCGCTTACGAACGGGCGATACAGAAAAGGATTTAACGTGTTCGCGATACCGCGAAACGATTAATCGCTGTCGACATTCCGTCGAGAGGGGTGAATCGCTCGATATTCCGTCAACATTGCTGAAAATAATAATATTCGCGAGCGTGAAAAGATTGCGCGGGAGATTGAGAAAACGAGCGAATCGATCCGCAAGAAACATCGCGCTTTGAAGACCGGTCAGATCGATGAAGATATCGCGGACACGACCCATTTTAGGCCTATTATCGAGTCACTGCAAAAGATCGTCGACAACTCCAGCGCAATCGCGGTGAAAAAGTAGCCGGAGAGTAACGCTGACGCTATAATTAAAACGTTACCCATCAAGCGATACAAGGAGGAGGAGGAGGAGGAGGAGGAGGATGCGACATCGAAAAAGAGGAAACGATCAAAGGCGAAGCGTTTATCGATGCCGCGTATATCCGATCTATCGGATGAACCGACAATAACCTCTACGGCCTCCACGCGGCTCGCGACGCACCAAGTCCGTTCTCGGCGGTACCAGCGACGCATAGCTGGGCGGTATCTACGTGTGGTATCTCGGGCGGCTTCTACGGGCTCCGCGCGGCACGCGACGGACCATGTCTATTCTCGGCGGTACCTACGACGCGTAGCCGGGCGGAACTTACGACGCGTGTTCGGGCGGTACATACGAGAGAGTCTGGCTGCTCCTACAGCCTCCGCGCGGCTCGCGACGCACCAATTCGGAACACGGCCATACTTGACTGTGATTGGTCAATTTCCTGAGGTTTACGCCTTACAACATTATGCTACGGTCGTTGTAGACGACTCTTGAAGTATCGTCTACATTGAGATTTTAAGGAAACTTAAGGCGTAAAACTTAAGAAGTTGACCAATCACAATCGAATATTCTCTTAATACTTGACAGTAATTGGTCAATTTCTTAAATCTTACGCCTTAATTCTCCTTAAAATTTCGTTGTGGACGACGTTTATTGTAGCGTCTATAATTAATTTTTAAGGCGTAAGTCTTAAGAAATTGATCAATCATGGTCTAGTAATAAGAGAATATTCCATTGTGATTGGTCAATTTCTCAAGTTTTACTCCTTAAAATCTTATTGTAGAAGACGCTTAAAGTCCATTCTACAGTTACCGTAGCATAAGGTTGTAAGGCGAAAGACTCAAGTATACCAATCACAGTCATATATTAAGAGTACACTCGACTGTGATTGGTCAATTTCTTGAGTTTTACGCCTTACAACCTTATGCTACGGCTATTGCAGACGAACCTTTAATCCCGACAACAAAGAATTTAAGCTCTACAACAGATAATTTAAGCTCTAAGCCTTAAGAAATTGCCAATCACAGCCGAGCCTTTCTTCATAAGCCGTGCTCCGAAATTATTACCAGTACTGCAAATTCTATAGTGCACGTTACGTATATAATACGTATATATTTTCAGTGTTGGCAGTAAACTGGCAACAATTTCGGAACACGGCCATACTTGAATGTGATTGGTCTATTTCTTGAGTCTTACGCCTTACAACTTTATACTACGGCCATTTTAAACGACTCGTGAAGCGTCGCCTACACTGAGATTTTAAGGAGACTTAAGGCGTAAGACTTAAGAAATTGAACAATCACAATCGAATATTTTCTTAATACTTGACTGTAATTGGTCAATTACTTAAATCTGACGACTTAAGTCTCCTTAAAATTTCATTGTAGACGACGCTTAATGTAGCGTCTATAATAAGATTTTAAGACGTAAGTCTTAAGAAATTGACCAATCACGGTCTATTATTAAGAGAATATTCGATTGTGATTGGTCAATTTCTTAAGTCTTACGGCATAAATCTCATTGTAGAAGACGCTCAACACGTCATCTACAATGGCAGTAGAATTAACGGATTAAAGCAGTAACATAAGGAATTGACCAATCATATTCAAGCATTAAAAGAATACTCGACTGTGATTGGTCAATTTATTGAGTTAAAACTATCATTCATTAATTCTACTGCCATTGTAGACGATCCTTTAAAGTCGTCCACAGTGGCCGTAGATTAAGGTTGTAAGATTCAAGAAATTGACCAATCACAGTCAAATATTAAGAGAATACTCGACTGTGATTGATCAATTTCTTGAGTTTTACGCCTTACAACCTTATGCTACGGCCACGCAGATGAACCTTACGCTACGCGTCGTATGTACCGCCGAGAACGGACATGGTGCGTCGCGTGCAGCGCGGAGGCCGTAGATGCCGCCCGAGACACCACTCGTAGGTACCGCCAGATAGCTCTCTCGTAGGTACCGCCCGGCCACACGTATTTATCGCCCGGCTACGCGTCGTATGTACCGCCGTGAACGGACTTAGTGCGTTGCGTGCCGCGCGGAGGCCGTAGGTGCCGATCGACCGCTCTCTTGTAGGTACCGACCGGCCACGTGTCGTAGTTACTGCCCGGCTACGCGTCGTAGGTACCGCCTAGAATGGACTGTGTTCGTCGCGTGCCGCGCGGAGGTAGTAGAAGCCACCCGCGATACCACTCGTAGGTACCGCTCGGCTACGCGTCGTTGGTACCGCCGAAAACGGACTTGGTGCGTCGCGAGCCGCGTGGAGACCGTATGTGCCGCTTGACCGATCTCTCGTAGATACCGTCCTGCTACGCGTCGTACCACCCGGCTACGCGTCGTAGGTACCGCCGAGAACGGACTTGGTGCATCGCGAGCCGCGCGGAGGCCGTAGGTGCCGCCCGATCGCTCTGTCGTAGGTACTACTCGGCTACGCGTCGTAGGTACCGCCGAGAACGGACATTGTCCGTCGCGGGCATCGCGGAGAGTAGATATACTAGGCCGGTTCTAACTCAGGTCCTCTCAGGGAGATGAGGTACGAGGAGATCTCAGCGGAGCGGGGCCCCCGTCACGCGGGAGTTGCGGGGTGGGTGACTCAGGTTGAATGACAAGCATAAACAAAAGTACAAAAAGAGTGATATTCTTTTGAAAAGGATTTTGGGCCTAATCCTTTTTTTTTGTTCTTTTATTTTATTTTATTGTATTTTATTGTATTTTATTTTTAAGGAAAAATTTTAATAGCGCTAATGATCGGCTGCTTTGTCTGGGGTTTACTCGATTAGACACAATACAATTGGACACAACTGGCTTTGATTGATTATCGGACGTGTCTCCCTCGTTTACATATCAGCGCCGATGTTCGGCTGCTTTGTACTCTCGAGGTACACCCCTAATATAGATAATTCCAGGTTTTTTTCCCGTTCGAGGTATAAACAATAGAGATTAAGCTGACAAGCTTTCAGAGATTATCGGGAACACAAAAGAAATTTTTTTTGCAAATGGGATACTATAAAAAAAAACCTTTTACACATATGGGATATTATAATAAACCTTTTATACTCTTTTTTACCCTTATATATATTTTTATAACTTTATTTCATAAACTTACATTTTTGAGATATTTCAGTCCAACCTTTTCAAGCAATCTGTGTAATATAATAGCACATTTTCTACGATCCTAGGTACATTTGCAAGAAAATTTTCTTTCGTGTCCCCAACAGTCTCTGAAAGCTTGTTGGTCGAATATAAGAAGGATCGAAGCGCAGCAGATCATAGTACGTCATTTGAAAACGCATCGACACATCGGTAGCAAAAGTAGTGTTCTCTCAGAAAGTATAGTGTTTTGTCAGAAAAATTTTTTGCGCGATTTCACGTTCAAGATAGCGAATGGTATTGTTTATCGTGTGCAAAAGTTACGTGCAAGTGCTCCGTAGAAATAGAATCCTGTGACATATTGTAAAAAAAATGGAAAACATCGAGCAGACTGAACGCGATCTGATGGAGCGATCTCGCCAAATTGCCACCTTGGGCGAGTATTTTGCATGGCTGCAGCGTTGCGAGGAATTGATCAAAGAGCTCGAAGAACGCAGTCGTATTAAGCGACTCTCGATCGGAAATAGACAATCTCTGGCAGCTAAAATCGCGCGACTCGAAGGTGCAAAAACTCGATTGCAGAGACGATTTATTCCCAGTGGTGGTGATTACAGCGGATACAATAACGCGGAAAGACTCGTTTGACGAGAGATCGATACCGCGTTCGAGAGTCACGTATCGACTGGTGCGGTGATAAATTATAATCACATCGAACCGCGCCAATTTCTCGAAGATGCCAAAAACATTGTGTTGGAATATGTGCAGGACGCTCTAAAAAAACACAACAGTGTAAAAGTGAACACTGTATTCAACGGTGAATTTGTAGCCGGAGATAAACGCGCGAATAAAAGTGTAAATACGAGAAACTATGAACTCTTTCGCACGTCCGATTTATGCGAGTGGTACGAACAGCGCGTTATCGAGTCCACTTTAGCATCACTGGACGAATTTCAGGAACGTGACAGCGGGTGGGCTTTGTCACGAATACATAATTTAACTGTAAATATAAACAAGTACAATCCTATGCGCGCGGGATGTCACATCAAGTTGCCACGGGAGATTATGATGAAGAGAGCGGTGATTAACGTACAATCTAAAGACAATGCGTGTTTCGCGCGGGCAGTGGTCGCCGCTCTATACCCCACCGAAAGGAACGCGGAACGGGAATCATCGTACCCGCATTACGCGACAGTGTTGAATCTCCGGGACATTGAGTTTCCAATGACTGTGAATCAAATTAAGAAATTTGAACTTACAAATGACATTTCCATAAATGTGTACAACATCGAAGATAAGAACATTGTCCCGATACGTCTTTCGAACCAGAAACGGGACAGGCATGTCAACTTGCTGTACATTGAAGATGATAACAGCGTGGAACATTTCGCATGGATCAAGAATTTATCCCGACTAGTGAGCTCGCAATTGAGCAAAAAAGATCACAAGAAATATATCTGCGATCGGTAAGTTTATTTTATATTATTTGAATAATTATAATTTGTATAATTATAATATGGATTGTTAAAATCTTAATTAAAATTTTTTTTCTTTTACAGATGCCTTCATTATTTTGGTTCGGACGACAAGTTGCAGTCGCATACGGTCGACTGCGGAAAGATGAACGACTGCGTTGTCCGATTGCCGAGCGACAAGGACAAGTGGTTATCGTTCAACAACTCTAATCGGAAGGAGCGGCTTCCATTTGTGGTCTACGTCGACCTGGAATGCGTCCTGACCAAGACAGAGGAAGAAAAATTGTATCAACACCATCGGGTATTTAGTTTAGCTTACTATGTACATTGTTCGTATGATAAATCATTATCAGCGTATCATTCGCATCGTAGCGCCGATTGTATAGCGTGGTTCGCCAAAGACCTTAAAAATGTAGCAATTGGCGTTAAGAATATCTTAAAAACAAATGTCCCCATGGTAAATTTAACGTCCGAAGAGTGGAAAAAATTCCATAGCGCCACTCGTTGTCATATATGCGAAAAGCCCTTCGCGCAAGACGATACACGCGTACGCGATCATTGCCATCTGACCGGGCGGTACAGAGGTCCCGCGCATTCAAACTGTAATTTAAATTATAAAGATTCTTTTTGTATTCTGATAGTTTTTCACAATTTATCCGGTTATGATTCTCATTTTATTATCGAGGAAATAGCCACAGCATTCGAAGGGAAAATCGAGTTACTTCCAATAACCAAGGAAAAATATATTTCGTTTACCAAAAATGTTGATCATAAAGATATGTTTGTATGAATTTCATCACGAGTACATGTCTCCTCTGTATCGCGATAAATGTAAGATTATGTACACCGACACAGACAGTCTCATATATCACATTGAGTGCGTTGATGTGTATGAGAACATGAAGCGCGATATCGCCAGATTTGAAACGAGTGATTATGCGGTAGACAATGCGTACAGTATACCGCTTGAAAATAAAAAAGTACCGGGCCTGATGAAGGACGAAAATAACGGTGCCATAATGACCGAATTCGTCGGGCTCAGAGCAAAGATGTACGTATTACGAGTCGATGGAAAAAAGGATACAAAAAAAGTTAAAGGCGTCAAGAGCAACGTTGTCGCGAGAACGATAACGTTTGACGATTACACGCGGTGTTTGAAAGAAGAAATTGAAATGACGCGCAAGCAGTCGTGTATACGATCTAAACTGCACTAAGTATACACGATCCGCGAGACGAAAATTGCTTTGAATCCGTATGACGATAAGCGGTATATCGTACCCGAAACCACAGATACATTACCGTGGGGACATTATAGGATACCATTGTAAAAATAATGTAAAATACATAAAATGTAAAATGTAAAATGTGTGCGATAAACTATCTATTAAAAGAATTATTAATAAAGATTTTTATATTACATATATTTTTATGTAATGTAATGTATATTTCATACATCTTATTATCTTATTAAAAAAAAATGTACTATCGAAAGGAATATTAATAAGGATTTTTTGTATTTCATATATTTCATACATCTTATTATAACTTATTAAAAATACATATACTATAGAAAGGAATATTGATAAGGATTTTTTATGTATATTTTTATGTATATTTTTATTTTTTCAAATATTATAATGTTATACACATATATTTTTTCCAGAAAATTAAAAAAAATAAATAAACACTGTATGATTAACTAAATCACATTGTCTTTATGTATCCAAGAATTGTGTGAATTATCAAATTCCAGCCATTTCACGTAAACCTCGTCACCCCTCCTGCGCAGTACTTTCTCCACGAGATACACGTTCGGATAATTCGCGCGATGCAATTCGTGTTCGTAGAACGCTCCAGCGATAGATTTTTTGCGATAATCCTCAAGTAGATAGCTTACGGGATTAGTATGCTGCACTTTTTATAATTTTAAACACCTCGGCTGTCCAATTTGGCGTGTAACCCTTCTCGAAAACTGTCTTGTACTTGCTAACGCGTACCGAGTCACCTACTTTGAATTTCGCCGGACCCGCGATATTTACATGGTTGTACACAGTAGCCAAGAGTCTTTCAGCGATCGCGTGGGTACCGTCGACGGGCCGCATACCGATCGTTCGATGCTTGCGCGCGTTGTAATCTAACACGAGTTCCGGCAACATATTGATCCACTTGCAAGATCCGTTTAGCGTAAACATCTTCCACATGTCGTTTTTCAGCGTGCGATTGAATCGCTCAACGATCGATGCCTTTAATGTCGAATATGTAGAATAATGATTGATGTCATGTTTTCGCATGAGCCGTTGTACGTTATAAAATTCCTTGCCCATATCGGTCTGTATATTTTTCGGACACCTCTTGCTATCTCGAATTATCTTGGCGATAGCGTCAGCTGTCTCGCTTCCACCTTTACTCTTGAGTGGTACTGCCAACGCGTACTTGCTCAATGCATCGATGACAGTGAGTATGTAGTTGTAACCTCTGTTGAAACGAGAGTACGGACGCATCTCGACGATGTCGGCTTGCCACTGGTCATCGTATCCCCGCACTATGACGTGTCTTCGGGGGAAATTTTTTCTCGCTGGTGCGTGCAGTTCGTTCACCAACTGTCGTTTCTCTAAACTATGTTGTTTCTTCGCTTCCTCGATTATTCCCATTCGTCGATCCATCGTTGTTTCGATTCGTCGATCAAATAAATGATACGTATCAGCGTTCGTTTTATTATTCGTTGTCACTCTTTAGCCGTTCACTGCCGTTCGATAGCCGTTCGTGGCCATTCAATAGCCGTTCGTAGCCGTTCACTATCGTTCGATAATCCTTCATAGCCGTTCGATAAGCGTTTGTAGCCGTTCGATAAGCCTTTGTAGATATTTAATAATTGTACAATAGCTGTTCCTAAACTGTTCGCTACAGCTCATTATAGGTTGACAGCCGTTTCTGAATTAGTGTTAATCGCACGTCGAAGTTCGTTTATCACAATCTGCAAAACTCGCATATCCTTCTCGAACGCAATCAGCTTCTCGTCTGATTTTTTCTGTTGATTCTTCAACGTTTTAACACATTCTTTCACGTACAGTTTGTTGACTGCATCGGTATCAGCCTCAGGTTGTGCTACACGACGAATCTTGCGCGACCTCGCGTCATAGTCCGTAGCGACGCGACACAGAGCGTTTCGACGCAAGTAACTTGTCACCAATTTACCCCAATGATCGCTTGTGCAGATTTCTTCATTTCTTCGTTCGAATAATCCAAATTTGTTGATAGGCATTTTTTTCGATGTGAATAACATTGATCAACTGATTAGTTTTGTCGAGACACCATTTAATTTATAATAAGGCCAGCTTCGCGAAGTTCCTCTATGATCGACAAGATCTCGTTGTCGTGAGCGTTGTGGCCAGCTCGGCGCGAAGCGTCGAGCAATCGTAGGCGATCCACTAGCTCGTTGGGATCGTCCCAGTGCACGTAATCGATCTTATTGTCGGTTAGCGTCATCGCGCGAGGCGTGAATACTCCCGTTCCCGTTTTTTTTTTTTTTCGATTCGATCGACATCAACGGTGCAATTATTTGTTTATACTTATATCCCTTGTTGCTCTTTAATTGACTTTGCGCATCATATTGACGTTTATGCGCACTCGTCGTCATCAATAGGCTCTTATATTTTTGCATATCGTCCTCAGTGTATAT
This sequence comes from Camponotus floridanus, assembly GCF_003227725.1. Taxonomy (NCBI): domain Eukaryota; kingdom Metazoa; phylum Arthropoda; class Insecta; order Hymenoptera; family Formicidae; genus Camponotus; species Camponotus floridanus. The sequence continues at coordinate 44,681 of NW_020229544.1, forward strand.
GGACGTCGTCGGGAATTCTCTTGAAGATCAACTCGTATAATCCTGGTGTACCAATATACCTCACTTTGTCTATGATTATAGAGTCATCTTTGTCAATGTCGAATTGTTTGTTACCGAGACGCATTCCATTCTCGTCGAAATAGACGCCGTACACGTGATCGATCGCGTTTTTTCTTTCGTCACCGCTAAGAAGAGCACCTATGTATTTTTGTTCCAGTGATCCCAAGTGCTCTTGTAACACTTCTTGACCTTCCAACATTGGTAATCTGTTTCGAACGGATGTTTCGAGCGGGTTGCCCGTGGTTTCGAAAACTTCCTCTTGAAACAGATTTTTTTGGGATTTTTCGAGAACTCCTTCGATCTCATCAAGTAATTTGGGTATCCTGGATTGTACGGTTCTCGTTGTCCCGGACGGTGTAGAGGTTATCAGCGGTGTAGAAGTTAGCAGTGGTTCATCCAATGTACGCGGCGTCAATAAACATTTAGCCTTCAATCGTTTCCTCTTTTTCGGGGTCGCATCCTCCTCCTCCTCCTCCTTCTTCTCTTTCTCCTTATATCGCTTGATGGGTAATGTTTTAATTATAGCGTCAGCGTTACTCTCCGGCTCATTTTTCGACGCGATAAAGCTAGAGTTGTCGGCGATTTTTTGTAGTGGCTCGATAATAGGTCTAAAATGGGTCTTGACCGCGATATCGATCTTACCGGTCTTTAAAGCGCGATGTTTCTTGCGGATCGATTCGATCGTTTTCTCAATCTCCTTCGCAATCTTTTCACGCTCACGAATATTATCGCTTTCAGCCATGTTGACGGAATGTCGAGCGTTTCGCCCTTCTCGATAAAATGTTGGCAGCGACTAATCGTATCGCGAACACGTTAAATCCTTTTCTGTATCGCCCGTTCGTAAGCGAGCTGTCCTTATCTATCACGGAATCCATATTTCCAACAAATATCCTTTTATTGCCAACAAGACATAATTCACTGAAATCCTCGTACGACATGTCGATATTCACATGATCGTTGTACACGTGTTTCAAGTTGGTATCATCCTGTTTAAACAAGATCAGCAGGTTCGCGTTTTCGCGTATAAGATGTTTTAGTATTCTCGCGTACGTCTGACAAAGATAGAAGCAGTCGACGTTCGAGTGACGACCCATTGAGAAATACTCTCTTATCGTATCTTGCTTGTCGCACGCCACATCATCGAAGACGAAAATCGAGTTTGGATGTGCCTCGCTCGGTGGAATGACATCACTGTTATTCGAGAACGTAAAGTAGCCGATTTCGTCGATCGGCGTCAACAAATTCTCCAGATATCGTTATTTTGGCTGTTGCAGCGACTTCGAATACACGTACAGATTCTCGAAACGTACACCGTGCGGACTTTCCAGTAGACTTATCAAAACGTTGGTTTTACCACAATTCGAGGGTCCGCAAATGATCGCGCGTATAGTAGTCGGTAGCATCGTACCGTGCCTGCGCATCTCTGCGTTGTCCCCCATTAATCGTAATCTGTTATCGCAATTTCTCACGTAAATCGTCAAAGGTTGTCGTACGAATCTCATTTTTTTCAACATTGTTGATTGGATCGAACGTCTGCCTATTTATAGATGCGCGAAATCACGAGTCGCTCAGTAGAGAAAAAATGTTCATTCTGCTGTCAAGTCCTTCCGACATTTGCGATTTGAGCGTCGAACAGCTACAATTTGTGTCGAAGGCAGTTCTGTTGTGAATGTGCGGTGATCACGTTCACTACGTGTGGGACAAGCTTCCAGAATATATAAAGGCGGATCCGGAGATTCAGACGTATCGTTGCTGTTACAAACACTACAATCAGCCGTGGCAGGAAACGCACATCGACGGTCCGGTGCCATTGATAAACAATTGCAGCGAATGTCAACGAAAATAGGTAGAGGCCTATTAAATCACGCGATAAACGCACTTCCGATCGAATTACATATTCCCGGCTATCAGTTTTGCGGGCCAGGTACACGGTTGGAGAAGCGATTAGCTAGAGGTATAAATCCATTGGACGCGGCGTGTCGCGAACACGATATAGCATACTCTCGAAGCAACGATCTCGCCGAGAGACACGCTGCGGATAGGATACTCGCCGAGAAAGCGCGGAATCACATCGTTGCGAGAGATTCGACTCTCGGTGAGAGAGCCGCCGCTACAGCTGTCTGGACAGCGATGAAAGCTAAGACGAAGCTCGGTATGGGTCTGAAGACAACGAAGACAAAGAAAAGAATGGCGAAGAAAACGGATACTTCCGGTAGCGAAATGCGGCAGCGTATTGCCGATTCTACCAAATTGGAAGCGCTCGGATCCATGATCGGTGGAGCGGCTGGTGTAGTGAAGGCTGTGAACGACAGAAAAGCCGCGCAACGTCAGTTGCAGGAGATGCTACGTCACAATCGCGCCATGGAAGATCGTGGATTATATCTCGCTCCTTACAAACACGGATGAGGAGCCTCACCGAGAAAAAAAAAAACGTCAGAGACACTAAAAATGCTGCAGGGTGCAACTACCAACGTACAATTGCTGCAACTGGCAAAACGTATGCGCATTCCATATTTTAGAGGTGTTTTCATGCGCAACTCTTTACCGATCGGTTGTATTTATCAAAACGAGAGCGGCATCGTAAATTTGGATAGCGTCGAAGGACCAGGTACTCATTGGGTAGCGTACGCAAAGAGGGAAATCGCGTTATATATTTCGACAGTTTCGGCAATCTTCGACCACCGAATGAACTGGTGCAATATTTCGGACCAAACGTAACGAAGATACAGTACAATTACACACCTGTTCAAACTTACGATCAGAGCATCTGTGGACAATTGTGCTTGCAGTTTCTTCGAACAGTCGATGCGTGCGAATTTAAAGACTGATATTGCGCTATTTAACTCAGTATTCGTTAAACAGTTTTGCCGACATGTCTATGACATTCACGTTGAGTGGGAAGAGTAGCGTTCTCACGGCAAACTTCTTTCCCGCCGTAGATTTGGGCGACGATGCATACGAACTCGGTCTAACGGATTTTGAGACTTATCACACGATACCGAATGTGAATTCCTCGAATAATAAATTTTACTTTGGCAAAGACGACGCGGAAATTACGATTCCTGAGGGATCGTACGAGTTGCGAGATATACATGAATTTTTGAAACGTGCAATTTCACGGAAACATCGCGATAAGAAACACATTGACGGCGGTAATTATGAAGATGGTGAATATCCGATAGTGCTCCGCACTAATTACAATACGATGAGGAGCGAGATCAAATGCGCATACAGATTAAACTTTAGCAAACCCGGCAACATTGGATCGCTGCTAGGATTCTCGAATCGTATTCTCGAGTCGGGAAAATGATACGAATCGAACATGCCGATTAACATTATCAACGTTAATATTATCCGCATAAAATGTAACGTGACCGCGGGCGCGTACAACATCGGCAAACTCGTTCATACGATACATGAATTTTCACAGAGGGTACTGCCGGGATATAAGATATCGGAAACGCCGGCGCAGATCATTTACCTGTCGATCATCGCGCGGAGCATTACGAATTTAACGTTACGCGTTGTTGACCAAAACGGACGATTGCTCGATTTTCGAGGAGAAGAGATCACCGTAAGATTGCACGTACGACGGCTGCGGCAATAACATACGTATGCGACGTATGAGATGCTCGTGTTGAACGGATCGAAAGACGTGAGAGATAACACGATCTTTACGAAATCAGCGACACCAACAACAACAACAACAACAACAACATCGACGTTCGCTAATATCCAATCATCCGAGAAAAAGAAACTCGACGCATCGAACGTTGCGTTTTTGCAATCTTTGGGATTCGCGATGCGAAACAGCTGAACGATGACTGGCATCCTCAACATCGGTGACTAACCTATCTTTGACGATCGTATCGTCAAGATCGAGACTCACACGTACAACCGTTCGCCAATACAACGTTCGGACACAATGACGAGATAAGAATATCCATACAACAACAGGATCTGTATACGTTGCCGCATGAGAATTTCCTATAATCGAGGGAAAACTAACGAAAAACAAACCACCAGCTGAAGGAGAAAATGAAGTGTTACTGAGAAAAAATTGCGTCGCATTCATGTTCGATGAGATTCAATACGAACTCGACGGTGTTGAGATTGATCGGCAATAGAAAGGTAGGAATAACTACTACGCTCAAAAAACTATGCAACAGCATCAACCGATAGACACGTGATTTTGAAAAAATGCCGGCTGGGAGACGACTACTTACGCGAATGGACATTTCAATTTTTTGCGTACCGCTCTACATGTTGCTGGGATTTTGCGAGGATTACAGACGCGTGGTGATTAACGCTCGTCACGAATTGATCTTGATACGATCGCGCAACGACAACAATTGTCTGCTTGGAAATTCGGCGCAGGAGCCTGTGATCGACATATTCAAGATACAATGGCGAATGCCTCATGTGCTGTTGAGCGAAATCAAAAAGTTGTCGATGCTGCGTGCCTCTGGAAAGCGAACGATATCTCAGCATGGCTTTTCGCTCGTGGGATCTGTACGAGTATCCGCTATTGTNTATATATACATATATTTCTGAAATTTTGTGTCTAACATCTCCATTACTATTTAGGAGAACTATAAGACTCAAATATCACTCAAATTATACTTTACTCAAAATATACATATGCCTATCTATATATATGTATATCGGATCACGATTAATTCTATTAACATATATATACATATATTAAAATAAAATCGCTATATTGATCCTACTAACCTAATTATTAAACAAGACATACACATAGATACACAAAACGGAACAACAAAATGTACCTGATGATCATCAACAAAATTTATAAATATAATGACTTACAATTCAAGAAAATAAATTAAATAAAATTAAAATCCGTATCTGTTTCTATTTGATCTGTCGGATAAATAAAAGCCCCCAACTATTCTTTATGACATACAGAATTTATTAAATAAACATAGTATGTGCTAACCAGAAATTAATAAGAATTTTTTCAATGAAATAAAGCTAATTTATAAACCATTTTGTTGAACCAAAAGAATAAATAAAAATATAATAATAAGAACGTCTATGCTTATATATATATATCGTTGGAACCTTGTAGCACAAATCATAGGCTTGAACATCTCTCTCTCTCTCCCACGTAAACACTCTCTTAAACGTAGATTCTCACCACTAGAAACCTGAAAAAGAAAATCGTAATTAATAAAAGGTCTATATACAATTTCCTATATAATAATTGAAGAAAATAATGACCCTCCAAGATAATATAATCAAAATATAAAAATTCTCAATTTAACGCTGCATACTAATACTAAATTAATTCATGACAAATGACCAACCAATAACTAAGGATACAAATTTTAATAATATGTACATCGGACACATGCATATATTACATAACCTAATTATAAATAAATACGCGTAAGGCAAATTACTAACAATAATAGTCAATCGCCATGTTATAGAAAATTAAATTCGTATAATTAATATATGCATATATAGGATCCCTTGTAATGCCAATGAAAATTAACGCATAAGAATTAACAAAAGAAATAATAAGTTAACATTATAAATATATAAATAATAAAACAAAGGGAAATATTTACGCTTACTTATGTAATTCTTCATGATTATCAAACCATAAATATGAAATGATTTATAAGCTTCCCTTTTCCCAATGAATATACATATATATATTCTCTAATAACGTGTAGGAAAAATATATAATAAAAATATAACTAATACACATACATGTACATATATTAAACACGACGATTTTTGTCCTACACGGATATCGCGAATAACTAAAGACAAAATAATAATCCCTTGAGAAATCAACGCTTTGACCAATGAAAATTTAATAAAAGATATTTTTAGCAACAGTATTCCTAAGCAAATTGGAATAAATTAGATAAAATCATTTTGATATATGAACAATCGAAATCTTAATGCATTAATCGAAATTTAAAATTATTATATGATTAATGATACTTCAATATTTCATTTATATAAAGCAAAAGTATCGACGTTTATAAAATCTTATTGTATGCCGTTTATAAAATTAATATCTTAAGACATACAAACCAATATTAAAATCTCGATACATATACGTATACACATTCCTGTTAGTTAATAATATAATTTTAAACCTTGTATTCCTTAACTACCTCTAAAAGGAAATTAATACTAACAATCAAGATCTATATAAAATCCGCGATGTGAGCGATTTTTAATAATCATCCACCTCGACATCGACAAATCCAAATATCATTTAAAAGTAAAGCCACGGTAGTCCTGCACCTGAAAGAGAAAAATTAATTAGTTAACGAATCTCAAAACTTTAACGAAACATCAATAATAAAATATAATTGGAAGAATCAAATATTAACGATAAAATTGAATAATTAAATTTTAGCGACAGACTTGATAAATTACTCGACGGAATTGATTAAACAATTAATATGCATAGGACATGACAGGCAAAGCATATTATATAATCATAAAAGCAACACAATCGTCTTTAAATAATTAAAAATATAATAATTAAAACGTGTTAAAAATATAATAACATAATATTAATAGGTACGTCTTATAACAGTACCATTAAAAATACTTATATAATCAAAAATCCTTACAACACCGATGTCTTAACTAAAAACATATATATATATATATATGTTATATATATATATATATATATATATATATATATATAATTATGCGTTGAAATAACCCCTATAATTTCGACGTAGAAATGTTGATCCACCAACCCCCTTCTTCCCCGTATATAAATACATGTACGCTCCCATTCGGTAACCTGTAAAAGAAATAAAACAATTAATACAAAATAAAGCCAATACTTGGCGTAGACTTTGTTAGAATAATTCATTAAACGAATAAAGATTAACGATAAAAATCTGACGACCTTCTAGTAACTTCCCCGGCGATTATTCTAGCAGTAAAATTTTAAAGGCAACCCCATGAACAAAAATTTAAAATGTTTGTAACTTCGATATCTTTTACAATAGAGATATACTAAGGGCATAATTGTGATCCCATTACCAAGTAGATCAACGTACTAATCGATTAATTCATCAAAATAAGTACACGTCCTAATATGCTCCCGTATATAGTTCTAAAATAACAGTCCCTACTCACTAGAAGTATAAATATGATGCTAACAATCAAATTTACCAACCAAAAGTGTTGTAACTTCGAGATCTTTTACAATAGAATTATAAAAATAATATAATCATGATACCATAACCAAGTAGGTCACCACACTAGTCGACTAATTCATCAAAAAAATGACGTCCAAATTTGGGGTGAAAATGCTCTCGTGCACATCTCTAGAATAATAATTCCAACATATTGGGTATATAGATGTAACCCCTCACGACGATAATATTTTATTTTCCATTGACCATCGATATACTGCTCCCAGTATAACCTACAAATCATAAAACCAAATAAATAATAGCTATGCACTAAATAATATCACGATACTAATAATCGAAATACAAACAAAATCGTATAAATATCAAACGAACTCTCCCTCTAAATAATATCATTAAAATCAAAATTACTAGTATCCGACTTAATATCGTCAAAAGGATAACATAACAAATACAAGAATAATAAATGTTAAAATATTTTACAATAATATAATTTAAGTGCCATTGAATAATTACAAGATATATATATATTAATCCCCAACCAACAATGAATATTTAATGAATATCCTATGAAACCTGTAAAGACAAAATTATAAATAAAAACGTAAGATAATAACCAAAATTTAACAATTGATAAAACTAATAAATTATATGGTACTAATAATTCTCTATGATTAAAATTGAAATTGCTTAAATACAAATAATAATAATAACACTAATAACAATAATAATAACAATAATGAATTCGCCTAAATTTTAATAAGACTTACCCTTAGAAATAATAATATATCCTTGACCATCAACATTTTAATTCAGCACTGCTTATTTTTCTTGCTAAACCTGTTGACACCTAAAAACAAATAAAAATGAATATATGTTCTTAGACCATAAATTAATAAAAATATTGATGATCAAAAATTTCAGAAACAAAATTTTAATAATAAAATCTAACGTCAAATTCTACAAAATAATCTGAACAGTTATACATACATATATATATATATATATATATATATATATATATATATATATACAGGGTCTACCAAAAGTGTGGAAACCCCTAAATATCTCGGAAAATATACGTTTTACAGAAAAGTGTTTCCAACAAAAGTTGTAGGGTTTAAGAAGATCTATATACTGATTCTATCAGTTTGACCTTGGATGGCGTCGTCAAGGTCAGGTCAAGGTCACATTGACTTTTTTAAATGACACCCCCTACATTTGATTGCATATTCTTATAGCTTAATTCAAGAGCTTTCCAAAACACTATAATAATGTTCATTTTTATTAAGTACTTTGCGAGTTATGAGGGTTGAATGATAGAGTAGCGCCGGTATTAACATTATCCAAGGTGTACTACATGGAGGTTACTCGCTCGGATTTGCATCTGTTGTGTGTGTGATCCAGCTAACTAAGGCAAGATAGGTCGTGGATCCAGTCAGCAAAAAGCAAAGACCCAACCAAATTACAATCGAGCATTTAAAGACCTGGAAAGCAATCGACATAGTAAACAGTAAATAAATTTGTGGATGCTCATTTATCATAATAATTGTTCGAAATGTGTGCGTGTGCGTGCGTGCGGTGCGTGTATACAGAGATCAGGTTAGGTTGCACCAAACGATTGCAAATGTGTTTCAATGTGTTAAAGTAAATGCTGAAAGTGGCTGCCATTTACTTCCTGACAATATGCTAATCTTTGGTAGAATGTAGAAATGACTTTACGATTCGTTTCAAAAGGTATCAAAGCCATTTCATCCCTTATTCGCTGTATCAATTCGTGAATGGTTTTAGGTTTTGTTCTGTAAACCTTACTCTTCAGATATCCCCATAGATAATAATCAAGAGGAGTTAGATCTGGTGACCGAGGTGGCCAATCCTCTCCTCCCTCATTTCCGTTCCTTCTTCCTATCCACCGTAGCGGAAAAGTCTCATTTAAAATACGACGTGGTCCTGCACCAAAATGAGCAGGAGCTCCATCATGCTGAAACCATATTTCTTGGAAATTATTTGGAAAAGTATTCTGTATGGCTGGAATTATTTGATCAACAAGTAATCTCTCATACCTTTGAGCGTTCAAATATTCTTCAAAAAAAAACGGCCCTATTAAATAGCCATCTATTATTCCGCACCATACATTTATTTTTTGTGGATGTTGTGTGTGAGTTTCCCGCACCCAATTCGGATTCTCATCTGACCAGAAACGAAAATTTTGATTATTAACTTCTCCCGTTAAGGTAAAAGTTGCCTCGTCTGTGAAAACAATTTGATAAGGGAAGATGGGCCGGACATCTATTAGTGCCATCATTCTTTCACAGAAATGTATACGACGCTCCTCATCTCCGTTTTGCAATTCTTGAACGTATTGCAATTTATATGGATGGAACTTGTTCTTCTTTAAAATTCTCCAAACCGACATGGGAGCAATATCGTGAGTTTGAGCGACTCTCTGAACACTAGAATTGGGATCTTCAATAAATGTCTGCAGAACATAAAGTTGTTTTTCTTCGTTGGTTGCAGACAATGGTCTTCCTGACTTAGAGCGATTTCTTACGCTACCAGTTTGTCTAAAACGTTCTATTGTTTTTAACACAGTGGACTTATTAATTCGACGGTTCGGATACGTGTCATTAAATAATCGAACGACATCAGAGAACGATCTTTCGTTATCACCCCATCCACGCATCATGAGGATAGTGATTCTTTCACGTTCCGACAAGTCGCCAGCCATTTTTAAAACGTTTAATTTTAATTAATCGTACGTTGTATTTGGACGATAACAATTAATTTCTGCTTGCTCAAAGCTGAAGTTAGAAGGTGCTCGTTCTTTGATAGCTTTATACATTCTTAGTTGAATTTTAAATGCGAGTTAGACTGCATGTAGTGCGTCACATAGCGGTAAATGAAGGAACTAACGAGACGTTTCATACACGTTTTATGGAGCAATTTTTTGGCAATTTGACTTCAGCGAAATATGAGGATATGTTCAGGAATCGATCTTGCCTTAGTTAGCTGGATCACACACACAACAGATGCAAATCCGAGCGAGTAACCTCCATGTAGTACACCTTGGATAATGTTAATACCGGCGCTACTCTATCATTCAACCCTCATAACTCGCAAAGTACTTAATAAAAATGAACATTATTATAGTGTTTTGGAAAGCTCTTGAATTAAGCTATAAGAATATGCAATCAAATGTAGGGGGTGTCATTTAAAAAAGTCAATGTGACCTTGACCTAACCTTGACGACGCCATCCAAGGTCAAACTGATAGAATCAGTATATAGATCTTCTTAAACCCTACAACTTTTGTTGGAAACACTTTTCTGTAAAACGTATATTTTCCGAGATATTTAGGGGTTTCCACACTTTTGGTAGACCCTGTATATATATGCATCCACTCTTATAACCAATAATAAATGAATAATAAAACCTTAACAAATAAAATATTCACTTATAATAAGCTAATAACGAAATTTAACCAAATACTAGCGGCCCACAACACAAATAATAATTTAAATTGATCTTACCTGAAAATCAAATAAGAATACCTTATATGACGAAGTCACGTGACCCCCTCCTGAATGCCTGAAAAAAAAAATTAATGTAAAATAATATTTGGTCATAAGAATAATAATTTCTAACACGAGGCTGCCAAAATTTTATAAAAATTGCAAAGCATTAAGTATGACAAAATGGATAGCATCTATATGCTTAAGGCATATACACATGAGCCAATGAAAAGAAAGAAAAACCAACTAGCATGAATGACCAAAAATAATATAAAATTTAGATTAAAATAATTTAAAAAAAAATCAGAATAAGGCCAATGAACATCATCAAAAATCAACCATGAACATTTACGATCACACTCTTCTATATATGAATGCATGTACCAAGCCTTATAAAATATTAACACTTCATATAAAAGGTTTTCATTTATAATAACCCCCCTTTTTTTCGAGTACTTTAATGACAAAATTTCATAATACCAAACTTTATAAGTATAATTATATCAGAATATTACTTACAAGTAAGTCTTCATATGACGAAAATATATGGACACCCTATATTCGTGTTCCTACACACCGGGTACCCCCCTGGCAAAAGTATCGCCTGAATTAATAAAATAATAATATTAAGGATGGACACCTATAGCTACTATGAATATAAAATGTATATACACAATTGTAAAATGCACGAACATTTACATATGAGCACTCTTATACATATATATATATATATATATATATATATATATATATATATATACGTGCATATGAACATATGCAAATTTAATAATGTAAGACTAAAATCTTCCGAGAAATGAATAAGGCCCAGCTGCATAACGTGTGAAATAACACTCAAGAAATAGAATCTAAATTTAAAAACTTTATTAAATAAAAATAAAAAATTACAACAATGAATATAATGACAGCAACTTCTTACTACGCATAATATACATATATCATTAAGTCAAAGGAAATAAAACGTGAAAACACGAGAGAAATAGAGAAATAATATGTGTACTTACGAATAATATTGCACAAAGAATATTATGCGTATAACTCTACGAGTCGAACAAGCGTGTGTTACGTCTCGATCGTAACTTCTCACGTATTTATTTGTTACGCAATTGTAACTTCTCTCTATTTCTTTTTCAGGGCAACCTGCCAAGCCGGCTATACCCTAGGACGCCGAGAGACTAAGAATCTTTTGCGCTTCTTTCAGGAGAGGGATTGACGATGGGAAATAAATTAGGTGCGTTGAACCTGACCCAATTTATCCTTTTTGATCTGTTTTCTTTTATTAGTTTACTTCCTTAGAGCTTTACAAATTTTTTATTATTGTTATTATTGTTATTATTTGACAGTTGTAGATAGTGTATATCGTTATACGTATAGATGTGTGTATGTAGTTAATGTTCTTCTCTATAGCATTTCTAAGGCGATATCTAGATATAGTTATTATTCGCGGTTGTTGAAGAAATTATCTCGCTGCAAGTATTCGTAGATCTCGATAAAATCTTCGTCTGTTAGTCCTGCGAGGGGTTGGATACTGCTTGGTAAGACTAGGTCCTCTGGTTCCGGGTAGAAATTTGGTTCAGGGGGATCCAGAACTTGACCTGGGTTGGATGGACCAGCCTCAGTTTCTGTGCGTTGTTCTATGGGTCTTCGTTCTTCCGGTATGGAAGGAAGATCTTCCGGTGTCCTGACCGGCGAGTAGCTGGGATTAGATGAATCCTGGATGGGGGAGTAATTGGGCGATGGCGGCCTGGCTCTGGGCTGTTGTTCCTCTTGAAGAACCGCTGGAGGGTTTCGGGGAGGACGATAAGGGTATGCGCGGGAGGGCGCGAAACTACGCACTGGAGAGTACCTTGTTACTCTGCTTGTTAAGTCGTTCTCGTCGGCAAACAACTGACGAGCTGTAGGGAGCCTAAGTACCGACCGGGAGGCACGCCTGCGGCGTATACCCGCGGCACGGAGGGGAATTTCGCGTCCAACGGAAGAAGTTCGGCGGGGGTTAACCATCTACCGAGGGAATATGACTATTTAGTATGTTTGATGCGATTGATTTAACACAAAAGGGGTTTACTTACGATGATGCGTAGAAAGGTACCTGTTAAGATGAATGGTTTTATAAGGTAAATGTAGTCACAGCAAGGTGGTTCATAGAGTTAAGACGAATAATACGGCTTAATGGATTATTGTGAGATAAACGAACGTAGATTATGATGGTATATCTCGCTCGTTCTCATATAATGGTTGAAACGTTCGGCTATATACAGTTCATTGGGGTACAGCAATTAATGATTTATTTAATATATTTTGAATTTTTCAGGGGCATGCGGTTGCACCGAGAGGTCCGGAGATTCAGGGGGTACAGACAAGGATACGGGTAAGAGCGGCTGGCTTACTTCAGATAAGCATAAAATTCATAAAATGTTTCGATAGTTAACTTGTAAGCCAGTGCATAAATTCTATTATTTCGACAGATCCTCTAGGAGCGAGTCTTAGATTCTGAGTCTAGTATCGATGTGCAAGACGTCACGTCACAGCGGCACAGGATCCACGGAGAAATTCTTTCAGAGAAGCTCTCCGTGAAAGCGGCAGAGGAGTAGAATTTGCTACTCAATGTACATCGAGTGACTAACTCGAACGACGCTACACTCTAGGATACGCTTTGAGCGTTCTCAGAGGATCGGTTGAAATTTAAATTATTCAACTCAAAGAAGGATTTAAAGTCTGTATACGGAAAGGTAGGATTCGGGGAAAATTGTCGTACAACGAATGATAATTTATCTAGCATATACTGAATTTCCAGGAGCATGCGGCTGCACCGAGAGGTCTGGAGATTCAAGGATACAGACGAGGATACGGGTGAGAGCGGCTGGCTTACTTCAGATAAGTATAAAATTCATAAAATGTTTCGATAGTTAACTTGTAAGCCAGTGCATAAATTCTATTATTTCGACAGATCCTCTAGGAGCGAGTCTTAGATTCTGAGTCTAGTATCGATGTGCAAGACGTCACGTCACAGCGGCACAGGATCCACGGAGAAATTCTTTCAGAGAAGCTCTCCGTGAAAGCGGCAGAGGAGTAGAATTTGCTACTCAATGCACATCGAGTGACTAACTCGAACGACGCTACACTCTAGGATACGCTTCGAGCGTTCTCAGAGGATCGGTTGAAATTTAAATAATTCAACTCGAAAGAAAAATTTAAAGTCTGTATACGGGCAAGTAAGATTCTGGGAAAATCGTCAATAGGCCTAGAATAAATCGAACTAATATACAAAGTTATTATCAAGGTTGATTAAGAATGATTATTATTTTATTATTTCCTTACCGGATGACGGGATCAATGGATGAATACAGGCACCGCTGCTCCTTCCCTGGGTTGCTCGACCTCGGTGAGAACCTGAAGAAGTGGCAAGGCAGCGCAGAGAATGGCCAAAGAGTCAGAGGTTGCTGGATGGTAGCACTTTATTAAAGTGTTAATGTTGATACAGCTCTCTTAATAGAGATTGAGACTAAGTCCCGAAAGAAAAAATCAAAATCGCGACTAAGTTATTTTCGAATAAGTTAAGGTGTCCGGTAGGCTTCTAGGTTTTTCCTCTTCGAGAGCTGGAGATCTGATGGGCGTAGAGAGAGCTGAGACACAGGCGAGTTAATGGCGCAGAGACACACACCGGCGGCGGCGGCGGCGGCCTTATATACCTTCCTCTGGTTCGATGTTTAATGGTAGGGAGAAGAGGTGGGCCTCTTTGGTGATTGGTGGGTCGGCTGCTGGAGCTATCCCTTCCTGCTATGAGTTTGCGATGTGGTGGGTGAGAGTTTTGTGGTAGGGATTGCAAGTCTTGCGTCTTAGATTTATTAAATAATTTTAGAATAATTTTTAATAATGATTTTTAACAATCAGAATTTTTTATAATATCGTATTTATGTTATTAGAAAATTTGAGTTCGATTTATAGCAATTGTTTAAATTTTAAGTGATATTTTGGTAAATTCTGATGTATTAAACCATTATTATTACAATGATTTTTACAATGGTGCGTATATAGTTAAAATTAATAATTAGTAATTAATTAATATTTAGTAAATTAATAATTAGTAATAATTAGTAAAGAAAAATTTAGCATTTGGATTGCAGATTCTAACGCAACGGATGCGAAGATGGCTTATCTCTTTTTCTAAAAATAGGTATGCTGGATGTCCTTCGAAGAATGCTCATCGCATTCTTTCTCTTTATAAGACACGTTAGTAACAGTAATATTTTTTTAAATGAATTACCTTTTAAAATTCGTTTACGTGGCTTAAACTGGCATATTACACGTAATATTCCCAGGTTTAATAATTATCTTAAGACTAATTATTGAGATTTATCATTTACAAGATATATTTTTATTTATTTAATAAAGGCTTCAACAATTAGAATCTTTGTGGTTTTATATGTATATATTTTAAAATTTTCAAAGTCGACTTTTAATGATTACTCAAGCCTATGAATAATATTTTAATAAATTCTAATGCGTTAAGCCATTATTATTACAATAAATTTTACAATAAGAATATATGGAAATTAATTATCGCTTCGCTTAATAGTTATTATGTCGCTAAAAGAAATTTTATTCTTACAATTCTCGGAACAACGTATGAAAAAGCGGCTCGTTTTACTTCTAAGAATGATCACGACGGATGTGCTCGAAGAATTCATTGCACGCTCTACCGTGATCTTTTATTCAAGAGGTCTTTTGATTCTGACAATATTTTATTCTTTAAAGATTTTCATTTGGCCGACTTTTATATTAGCACATATATATATATATATATATGTATAGATATGTATTCGCATATTGCTTATGAAAATTGATTTCAGCAAGTTTTTACTGAATCGTATTTAATAATCATCGTATAAGATTAATAATTATTGTATAAAATCTTTGGGTTATTAATATTAATTATTTGTTAATATTCGTAATATATATATATATATATATATATATATATATATGTTTTGTGTGCTGATTAATTTTGTCGCGGTAGCAGTCTATTATATCTCCTCCTTTGTTTTATTGTTAAATTTGTTACAAAATGTATATGCATATGGTATGCATATACATATAGGGATATTGTTGGACAAGTTAATATATATATGTTAATTTCTATCGCGAAACTTATTTATTATGTTTATACCTTTATTTTATTGGATTTTGTTATAAAGTATATATGCGTATATGCGAATTTATTCAATTTACACGTCACATATAGTATGCATATATATGGGGATATTGTTGGACATGTTAATATATATATGTGTCAATTTCTATCGCGACGCGTATTTATTGTATTTATACCGTTATTTTATTGAGTTTGGTTATAAAATATATATGCGTATATGTAAATTTAGTCAATTTATATGTTGCATATAGTATGCATATATATAGGGATAATTTTGGACAAGTTAAGATATATATTTGTAAATTTCCATCGCGACGCTTATTTATTGTATTTATACCTTTATTTTATTGAGTTTTGTTGTAAAGTATATATGCGTATATGTAAATTTATTCGATTTATATGTTACATATTGTATGCATATATATAGGGAGATTTCTGGACATGTTAATATATATATGTGTCAATTTCTATCGCGACGCGTATTTATTGTATTTATACCATTATTTTATTGAGTTTGGTTATAAAATATATATGCGTATATGTAAATTTATTCGATTTATAGGTTACATATAGTATGCATATATATGTATATAGAGGTATGATACTGGATAATAGTATAATATTAATAGAGAATACTTTGTTAATGCTTAATTATAAAAGAGAAGTCGATGTATTAATTTGGTTTGCATTCATGCGAGCGCGAATTTAGATCTTCCCTCTGCCTTTAGGTCGGGAGAGGATGTTTAAAAATTCCAATGGAGATAACGCGACGTGCTGGACTTGGCCTTGCACGCTTGTTCGACTCGTAGAGTTATACGCATAATATTCTTTGTGCAATATTATTCGTAAGTACACGTATTATTTCTCTATTTCTCTCGTGCTTTCACGTTTTATTTCCTTTGACTTAATGATATATGTATATTATGCATGGTAAGAAGTTGCTGTCATTATATTCATTGTTGAAATTTTTTATTTTTATTTAATAAAGTTTTTAAATTTAGATTCTAATTTTTGAGTGTTATTTCACACGTTATGCAGCTGGGCCTTATTCATTTCTCGGAAGGTTTTAGTCTTACATTATTAAATTTGCATATGTTCATATGCACGTATATATATATATATATTGTATATATATATATATACGTATAAGAGTGCTCATATGTGAATATTCGTGCATTTTACAATTGTGTATATACATTTTATATTCATAGTAGCTATAGATGTCCATCCTTAATATTATTATTTTATTAATTCAGGTGATACTTTTGCCAGGGGGGTACCCGGTGTGTAGGAACACGAATATAGGGTGTCCATTTATTTTTGTCATATGAAGACTTACTAGTAAGTAATATTCTGACATAATTATACTTAATAAGGTTTGGTATTATGAGATTTTGTCATTAAAGTACTTGAAAAAGGGGGATTATTATAGTTGAAAACTTTTTATATGAAGTGTTAATATTTTATAAGGCTTGGTACATGCATTCATATATAGAAGAGTGTGATCGTAAATGTTCATGGTTGATTTTTGATGATGTTCATTGGCCTTATTCTGATTTTTTAATTATTTTAATCTAAATCTTATATTATTTTGTTCATTTATGCTAGTTGGTTTTTCTTTCTTTTCATTGGCTCATGTGTATATGCCTTAAGCATATAGATGCTATCCATTTTGTTATACTTAATGCTTTGCAAGTTTTTATAAAATATTGACAGCCTCGTGTTAGAAATTATTATTCTTATGACCAAATATTATTTTACATTAATTTTTCAGGCATCCAGGAGGGGGTCACGTGACTTCGTCATATAAGGTATTCTTATTTGATTTTCAGGTAAGATCACTTTAAATTATTATTTGTGTTATGGGCCGCTAGTATTTGGTTAAATTTCGTTATTAGCTTATTATAAGTGAATATTTTATTTGTTAAGGTTTTATTATTCATTTATTATTGGTTATAAGAGTGGATGCATATATATATATATACATATATATATATATATATTCATATGTATAATTGTTAGAATTATTTTGTAGAATTTGAAGCTAGATTTTACTACCAAAATTTTGTTTCTGAAATTTTTTAATCATTAATATTTTTATTAATTTATGGTCTAAGAACATATATTCATTTTTATTTGTTTTTAGGTGTCAACAGGTTTAGCAAGAAAAATAAGCAGTGCTGAATTAAAATGTTGATGGTCAAGGATATATTATTATTTCTAAGGGTAAGTCTTATTAAAATTTATGCAAATTCATTATTGTTATTATTATTGTTATTAGTGTTATTATTATTATTTGCATTTAAGCAATTTCAATTTTAATCATAGAGAATTATTAGTACCATATAATTTATTAGTTTTATCAATTGTTAAATTTTGGTTATTATCTTACGTTTTTATTTATAATTTTGTCTTTACAAGTTTCATAGGATATTTATTAAATATTCATTGTTAGTTGGGGATTAATATATATATGTCTTGTAATTATTCAATGGCACCTTTATTATATTATTGTAAAATATTTTAACATTTATTATTCTTGTATTTGTTATGTTATCCTTTTTGACGATATTAAGTCGGATACTAGTAATTTTGATTTTAATGATATTATTTAGAGGGAGAGTTCGTTTGATATTTATACGATTTTGTTTTGTATTTCGATTATTAGTATCGCGATATTATTTAGTGCATAGCTATTATTTATTTGGTTTTATGATTTATAGGTTATACTGGGAGCAGTATATCGATGGTCAATGGAAAATAAAATATTATCGTCGTGAGGGGTTACATCTATATACCCAATATGTTGGAATTATTATCCCAGAGATGTATACGAGAGCATTTTCACCCAAATTTGGACGTCATTTTTTTGATGAATTAGTCGACTAGTGTGGTGATCTACTTGGTTATGGTATCATGGTTATATTATTTTTATAATTCTATTGTAAAAGATCTCGAAGTTACAACACTTTTGGTTGGTAAATTTGATTGTTAGCAACATATTTATACTTCTAGTGAGTAGGGACTGTTATTTTAGAACTATATACGGGAGCCTATTAGGACGTGTACTTATTTTGATTAATTAATCGATTAGTACGTTGATCTACTTGGTAATGGGATCACAATTATGCCCTTAGTATATCTCTATTGTAAAAGATATCGAAGTTACAAACATTTTAAATTTTTGTTCATGGGGTTGCCTTCAAAATTTTACTGTTAGAGTAATCACCGGGGAAGCTACTAGAAGGTCGTCAGATTTTTATCGTTAATCTTTATTCGTTTAATGAATTATCCTAACAAAGTCTACGCCAAGTATTGGCTTTATTTTGTATTAATTGTTTTATTTCTTTTACAGGTTACCGAATGGGAGCGTACATATATTTATATACGGGGAAGAAGAGGGTTGATGGATCAACATTTCTACGTCGAAAATTACAGGGGTTATTTCAACGCATAATTTTATAAATATATATATATATAAACATATATATATATATATATGTTTTTAGTTAAGACATCGGTGTTGTAAGGATTTTTGATTATATAAGTATTTTTAATGGTACTGCTATAAGACGTACTTATTAATATTATGTTATTATATTTTTAACACGTTTGAAATATTTAATTATTATATTTTTAATTATTTAAAGGCGATTGTGTTGCTCTTTGTGATTATATAATATGTTTTGCCTGTCATGTCCTATGCATATTAATTGTTTAATCAATTCCGTCGAGTAGTTTATCAAGTCTGTCGCTAAAATTTAATTATTACATTTTATCGTTAATATTTGATTCTTCCAATTATATTTTATTATTGATGTTTCATTAAAATTTTGAGATTCGTTAACTAATTAATTTTTCTTTTTCAGGTGCAGGACTACCGCGGCTTTACCTTTGAATGATATTTGGATTATCAATGTCGAGGTGGATGATTATTAAAAATCGCTCACATCGCGGGATTTTATATAGATCTTGATTGTTAGTATTAATTTCCTTTTAGAGGTAGTTAAGGAATACAAGGTTTAAAATTATATTATTAACTAACAAGAATGTGTATACGTATATGTATCAAAATTTTAATATTGGTTTGTATGTCTTAAGATATTAATTTTATAAACGGCATACACTAAGATTTTATAAATGTCGATACTTTTGCTTTATATAAATGAAATATTGAGTTATCATTAATCATATAATAATTTTAAATTTTGATTAATGCATTGAGATTTCGATTGTTCATGTATCAAAATGATTTTATCTAATTTATTACAATTTGTTTAGGAATACTGTTGCTGGAAATATCTTTTATTAATTCTCATTGGTCAAAGCATTGATTTCTCAAGGGATTATTATTTTGTCTTAGTTTATTAGCGATATCCGTGTAGGACAAAAATCGTCGTGTTTAATATATGTACATGTATGTGTATTAATTATATTTTATTATATATTTTTCCTACACGTTATTAGAGAATATATATATATATATATTCATTGGGGAAAAGGAAGCTTATAAATCATTTCATATTTATGGTTTGATAATCATAAAGAAATTACATAAGTAAGCGTAAATGTTTCCCTTTGTATGATTATTGTATATATTTATAATGTTAACTTATTATTTCTTTTGTTATTACAAGGGATTCTATATATGTATATATTAATTATACGAATTTAATTTTCTATAACATGGCGATTGACTATTATTGTTAGTAATTTGCCTTACGCGTATTTATTTATAATTGGGTTATGTAATATATGCATGTGTCCGATTACATATTATTAAAATTTATATCCTTAGTTATTGGTTGGACATTTGTCATGAAATCATTTAATATTAATGTGCAGTGTTAAATTGAGAATTTTTATATTTTGATTATATTATCTTGGAGGGTCATTATTTCCTTCAATTATTATATAGGAAATTGTATATAGGCCTTTTATTAATTACGACTGTTCTTTTTCAGGTTTCTAGTGGTGAGAATCTACAATTAAGAGAGAGTTTACGTGGAAAAAAGAGGGATGTTCAAGCTATATTTGTGCTACAAGATTCCAACGATATATATAAGCATAGACGTTCTTATTATTATATTTTTATTTATTCTTTTGGTTCAACAAAATGGTTTATAAATCAATTTTATTTCATTGAGAAAAAAAACTCTTATTAATTTCTGGTTAGCACATACTATATTTATTTAATAAATTCTGTATGTCATAAAGACTAATTAGGGGACTTTTACTTATCCGACAGACCAAATAGAAACAGATACGGATTTTAATTTTATTTAATTTATTCTCTTGAATTTTAAGTCATTATATTTATAAATTTTGTTGATGATCAACAGGTACATTTCGTTGTTCCATTTTGTGTATCTATGTGTATGTCTTGTTTAATAATTAGGTTAGTAGGATCAATATAGCGATTTTATTTCAATATATGTAATAGAATTAATCATGATCAGATATATATATAGATATAGCATATGTATATTTTGAGTAAGGTATAATTTGAGTAATATTTGAGTCTTATAGTTCTCCTAAATAGTAATGGAGATGTTAGACACAAAATTTCAGATACATATGTATATATAAGAGGCGGTATTTATGCTTGTTTAAAAATGTAATCTTATTTCAACAAGTCTGTTGGTCACGGTATTAGAGTTTATTATTAAGAGTGTCATGTATAAGAGTTATAATTTTTCTTTTGAACGTATTGTACGTTTGTTCTCGGTTATTTGTTCGTAATGTAATGAGTACGTATTTTTACTGAGTGGCTTTATATGAATATATATATATGTCACTATTATAAAGACGATTTTATTTAGTTTTTGCGCAGAGTTTATTTTATTAATTATTTGAATTAAGCATTTTTTGCTTATAAATCAAGTCTTTGCATCTCCTTTTATATGGTTAGGTCCTTAAGGTTATATTGTTAATAATTATTTAAAAGGGGCTTGTGGAGCAATTCCATTAATGTTAATCGTTGAGGGTTTTGATTCATACTTATAAGAGTGTTTCTTGTCTCTACTGGAAAATATGGGATTATTAGATTTGGCTTATATCGATTGGTTTCCCTTTACAGATTCTTAAAATTGGGGATCTATGTACGAGTATACGCGTATAAGGCGGAAAGTATTCTAACTATTTGAAGAGTGCGGATTATATATACTTATCGGAAGGATAATTGATCTTACATTTTACGATACTTTAACTAGAACTTAAATCTATTCTACGTAAGTATATATATTTTCTTTTTCTTTCCTTTCATATATTGTTTTTTTGGTTATTTTCATCTATTGTGTTTTTTTTTGTTAACAAAATGAATCGTTATCGAATCTGTTTCATTACGATTGATTGTTTGAATAATGAGAAATATTTGTAAATATATATATATTCTAGATTTGAAATTCTTTACATTATTATGGCTTTAAGATTTTCAATATTTTTAATTAAAGTTTATTCAATAAGTTTCCAATGATAACGGTTAGGTTCATTTTGTTAGATTTTGTCTATATATATATATATATATATATATTTAAATATATTTGCTAATGCTGGTTTTACGGTTAGTTCCACTAGTATAACGAAATTTTATATAGAGTAATGACGATATGATAATATTGTAACATTTTATTGATATTTTCTATAATTTTCAGGTATTCTGTAGCGACTTTCAATGAGTGTACTACACATATGCTATCAGCGAGGGACAGATATATATATATAGACGTTATTATATAACAATAGTAGGTAAAGATTATGATATAGATATAGTTTTGGAATTTTAATATGCGATATAGTATAATATAAAGATTTTGAAAATTTTTTATTGCGGGACGTAACACGTGCAAGGCCAAGTCCAGCACGTCGCGTTATCTCCATTGGAATTTTTAAACATCCTCTCCCGACCTAAAGGCAGAGGGAAGATCTAAATTCGCGCTCGCATGAGTGCAGATCAAATTAATACATCTACTTTTCTTTTATAATTAAGCATTAACAAAGTATTTTCTATTAATATTATACTATTATCCAGTATCATATACCTCTATATATATATATACCGGGTGTTTCAGACCACCCGTACACCCCATTTTAAAGCAAAGGAAGTGGTTATTTTGAAAA
Organism: Camponotus floridanus; assembly: GCF_003227725.1. Lineage (NCBI taxonomy): Eukaryota > Metazoa > Arthropoda > Insecta > Hymenoptera > Formicidae > Camponotus > Camponotus floridanus. Next base: position 67,710 of record NW_020229544.1, read on the forward strand.
ATGTTTCAGACAAAAGTTGTTGAAGATAAAGTAATGCATTACATGGGTAAATTTGATTGACCTTGGGTGGCGTCGTGAAGGTCATGTCAAGGTCGACTTGAATTTTTTAAATGGGAACCCCTATTTTTCATTGCATATTCTTGTAGCTTATCTCGAGAGCTTTCCAAAACACTATAATTAAGTACCTTTTTATTAAGTACTTTTTGAGTTATAAGGCTTGAAATAATTTCTTAATTTTACATAAACCATAAAATATCTAGTAAACCATTCATTTTTCGATTATCTTACCTTCATACTTTTATGTACAAAATAATGAGAGGAATCAATTGGTGTAAAGAAAACACATAGTTGTTTCTAAGAAAAAATATGTAATTTGCAATTAACAATTCCATATTTTTTCTTAGAAACAACTATGTGTTTTCTTTACACCAATTGATTCCTCTCATTATTTTGTACATAAAAGTATGAAGGTAAGATAATCGAAAAATGAATGGTTTACTAGATATTTTATGGTTTATATAAAATTAAGAAATTATTTCAAGCCTTATAACTCAAAAAGTACTTAATAAAAAGGTACTTAATTATAGTGTTTTGGAAAGCTCTCGAGATAAGCTACAAGAATATGCAATGAAAAATGGGGGTTCCCATTTAAAAAATTCAAGTCGACCTTGACATGACCTTCACGACGCCACCCAACGTCAATCAAATTTACCCATGTAATGCATTACTTTATCTTCAACAACTTTTGTCTGAAACATTTTTCAAAATAACCACTTCCTTTGCTTTAAAATGGGGTGTACGGGTGGTCTGAAACACCCGGTATATATATATATATATATATATATATATATATATATATATCTTTTTCTCATCTTTGATTCTTTTCCTACTTTCTTAATAATTAATATTAATTAATAATAATAAGTTAAAATATATACAATGTTCAAAATATATTCACTAATTTTAAAATTTAAAATATGTTTAAAATTTACTCTGTTATCAACAAATATCCAATATACCAATATTACAAAATGATATGCTTGATTCTAAATTGTGTGATTTTATTCTATATACTTCGAAAAATGTTCAAGATAATCAATATCGTAATAGATAAAATCGACCTATTGATTTTCATCTATTATATTACACGAAGTACTTCTCTGA